>NW_006400011.1:723753-745094 GCF_000299155.1 Elephantulus edwardii
TGGCACAGGATAGAGCATGGTTTAGGGCTGTTGTATATAGGGTCGCTATGAGTCGCAAATGACTCGACGGCACATAACAACACAACAACAGGGTTTAAGCATAATTTAGGGCACATAACACAGATAAAAGCCTTTTCTGTAAAGTAATTCTTTTATTAAAACAGGCTCAGATAAGGAAAAAATTTATTGGGGAAAAAATAGACACTAATAAAGGGAATACTCGAGTCTCAAAAATGCGCAGATGCTTCAAAATCAATCAAAAAAGGCTTTTGTTTCATAAGAAGACACTGCAAATAAAAAAGAAATGTTTACAAAATCTCCCAGCAATCAAGAGGGGTGAATCAACAGGGGCTGATAAAAAATGTGTCATACTGTCTTTGGCTTGTGCTCAGGGCAAGTTGATATAAGACATAATCTGAATTTTAGTGTCCTCTCAAGCGTATGGCAAATCACATTTCAAGTGTCTATTTGGAGGAGTGGCACTGACTAAAATTTTTTTCAAGATGACTTTGAGTGAGGGTAGAAATGGACAATTGTTCACATTTATCCAAAGCTAAGATATAGAGTATTATAATAAAATATTGTTAAAATAGAGATATTGTACATTAGTATGCCAAATATATAGCAGTAATCAGGCTTTTGCTGCTAACAGGTAAGATTTCAAGAGCCATTGTTAGATGTTATTTTCCTCCTACACGACAGGTACCTTTTAATTCAGAGAAAGTTCTCAGTATTTATTTCATAAATTTAATAGATATTTATAAAAAGAACATTAACAGTATCCAACTTCCAAGTTAATAAAGCAATCAACACATATTTTTTATCCACATACTACCAATTCTGAGGTATTTACAAATTAATATGTTCTGATAAATCCCAGACAAAAGGAAATAAATGTCAGTTTAATAAATTGACTCATTACCAGCAAGAATAATGAAGTTAAATATAATTCTTTTTGATGACACGCTAACCCTATCACTTTGAGAAATAAAATCAAGAACCATTACTCTATAAGGGTTAGTTTCAGGTATCATACATGTTCATAATTTATAAGTTTCTTTATTTAATTTGGGGAATTTTTTGCCTTGCAATGAAGAAACATTAATTGAAACTTAACTGCCTATGTGTTTTCTAAAATAAGTAAAATAATTTGCCATGTTGGTACTTTCTATTCACAGTTCCAGAAGCCCTTGTAGTGTTACGCTTAAGGCATTAGATCGATAACCAAAAATTGATGATTTAAGTCCTCCAGTGCTCAGGCTGTTTGGTCATAGGGTCTCTGTGAGTCATCTACGACTCGACGGCATCAAACAACACCAACAACAGCCACTCTGAAAGAGCAAGACATGAATCTTCATGCTTTCCTTCTATAATGTTACAGTCTGGAAAGAGAAAGTTCTGTCCGTTTACAATGAGTAGAATTCAATTCAATTCAATTCAATGATTGTGAGTTTACGTGTAGTTTTTAAAATATTGACAAGTGCAGTTTTTACTACATTGTACAAGAAATGGCGTGGATTATGAAAGAGCCTAATGACTTGGCCATGCCCTAGGAATGAAAATTAACAAGAACAACAAGGAACCATAAGCTTATACCAAGACTGTTGACCTGCTGCATCGCACTGCCCTTACTATAAAAACGTATATGGAAAGTTTAAGCCTAGAGATTTCCAACATCAGATGAATTGTACTTTCACAGTAAGGACCTAATTCAAAAAGGCTTAAAGTTGCAATTCAGTAGCATAACCTAAAACAAAACCTATTGCAATTAGTTCAATTCCAGCTCTCTGGGACCCTCACCCAATGTCCCAAACTGTAAATCTTAACAGGAGAAGACCACCTAATTTTCTACCACAGACTTGGCAGCCCAACAGGAAGTTATCACTTATCAAATTTTATGAACTTCAAATACTTGAAGCTCATTAAGAACCAAAAGTAGACTAGATCCTTTAAAGCAATTATGATCTGCATAAGGTTGTGATTAATGAGTAATTGTTTTTCTTCGTATTTTATGTCAATGACATTCATCTTTCTGGTTCTACTTTATTCCCTGTTCTCACAAATGACAAAACCTAGACCCTAGGAGTGTCATTATCTAAAGCTGCCACTTTAATAAATTATGTACTTTGGATTTAAGATACAATGTATCTCACTTAAAAGGCAGTGTTCTTTACTCGTTGCAGCATATATATACTCAAATCAAGCCAAAGAAGTAAGCATTCATTTGCAAGAATACTGAGAGTGCTGCTAACAGGTTGGAAGTCATTACTGTGCCTAAGACTTAGAAAATTTCATGTTATTCTCCAGGCCATCACTGAATATATGATGGATGCAAGATAATGAGTGTACTTCCGCTATATCCCTGCCTGATTCATTTTTAAAAGCTTAACCAAGTGATCATAAAGAACAAAGTGGGAAGATTAATTGTAAAGAATTGTGGCAGTAGCAATGAAACTCTCCCCTCTTGTTTAAGAAAATTGTGATTTATGAGGTTAGGGGCTTTCAGTTGAAATATGATTTAGATAAAGCCCTGCCTGGGTCTTCACATTTTTCTACTCTGCTACTTCTTGTTAATTAAAATATTTAATATGAGAATAATACTGAGAGATGTATTTCTTTCTGTGTAAAAGCCACCCATTAAAAATGTTAAGATTTTAAATCACTAATAAATAATATAAGACAATTATGCCTAATGTGAATTAAATTCAGTCTTTCCTGTACCTCAGACAATCAAATAAATTTTCCCAATTAAATTTGTAAAATGTATTATTGGTGAGGTTTCCCCACTCTCATAAATCCTTGCTAATTTTAGCTAGTACAGAAAAATCCAGTAAGAGGCTGTAACTTTTCCACAAAAGGAAAACAAATTAGAGTCTTTCATCTTGGTAAACTAATAATAATTTCCTGTTCAAAGTGGCTTCATCTTAGTAATGAAAATAATGAGTTTTAAGGGACAGGGTGTGTGTGTGTGAAAGAGAGAGAGAGAGAAAACTGCCGTCGATAGCAATGAAAATGGAAAATAAAAAATGAAAACGAGGACTGAACAGCAAGAATGATGAATTATCGAACGATCAAATAATGTACTTGATATGAAACTAGATAATCAGGAGAATAATAATTGGAAGTAAAATCAGATATTGTCACAAATCTTTGACAGGAATGTATCTTTCAGAAAACAACAGCAAAACAAAAGTTGAAAAAAAACAACCAGAAAAATTCACTGGGACACAACGTGATAAGTTACAAATATGTAAGCGATTGTAACTCAGTCAAGACTCTTAACTTCTTGCTGGCCCTCCAGCGAGTCTCCAGAGGCAGTTTTTCACATGACCGGAGATTCTCAACCTTTCTTGCCCAGAGTCTTTGCCAGAAAGGCACAGAGTCTTTGCCAGAAAGGCACCACTTTGGGTTAGCAGTGCAACCGCCTGCCGGCTAGGCTGCTAGAACTGACTAAGCAACTATATTTTGCTTATCGTTTGTTGTGTACCTTTGAATCATATCTAACTCAGAGCTGATCTTTCAGTTGGTTTCCAGAGTCTATAAATCACATGGGAGATGACTCATCTTTCTCCCATGGTGCATTCAAACAGTGTTTCTTAATGGTGGCAGCACATCTTAAAACTAGACCACCAAAGCTCGCTTTAGGAAAATTAGGTTTACTTTACTTTTGAATCTGAATAAAGTTTCTGAAAGAGAATGTCACTGGGCCTGAACCTTGGTAGATGTGCATTGATTTGTCTTTTAGAGAAATTAATAGACAGTATTAAGTTTGAGATAAATTAGTAAGAGACAGAATTCTGGTATAGATTTTAAAGGGAAATAGAATCACTTTCCTGATTTTAAAATATATTACTTTAATAAAGTCATAAGTAGTACTGGTAGTCAAGTAGGGTACTGGACTGATCAATATTCTGTATCCAGAAATTGTCACTGTCTCTATGTATTGTGAATATCTTGCAGCAATTCAGATAAATGGAGGCTTGTGCTTAAACTATCATCTACTTTTCAATATAATGTTAAGATTTATTTGGTTAAGATTATTCAGACGTGAAACTAAGATTACGCTGTCATCATTTCTAGATTAAGAAGTGCCTCATTCAGGCCATCATCTTTTAATCACCTGCTACCAATTTGAGACCTGGGAAATGAAAAAGGATGACAGAAAATAATTGATACCTTTGAGTTGGGAGGTTGACAAAACATATTAAATATCCTATGGACCATTAAGAAAGTGAACAAATATTTCTTGAAGGAGGTACATCCATAGTCCTCCAAGGAGGTTGTTGTTATTGTTGTTATGTGCTGTCATGTTGCCTGCAATTCATAGCGACCCTAAACCCTGCTCTATTCTTTGCCACTCTTATTGTCTCTGACACTCCTATCTCCGTTACACCAGTGACTGAATCAATCCATCCCATCGAGTCTTCCTCTCCTATTTTTGTAGTTGTTACATGCCATTGAGTCACCTGAGACTCATAGCGACCCTAAACCCTGCTCTATCCCTTGACAATCTTATTGTCTCTGACATGCCTATTTCCGTTAACCCAGTGACTGAATCCATCCACCTCAAAGAGGGTCTTCCTCTCTTGTGCTGTCCCTCCATCCTCCCAAGCATGATGTCCCTCTCCAAAGACTGATCTCACCTTGCAACATGTTCAAAATATGTCAGAAAGAGCTTTAGAATTCTTGTCTCCAAGGAGCAGTGTGGCTTCACCCTCTCCAGGACAAACTTGTTTGTGCTCCAATCAGTCCTTGGTATATTCAATACTCTTCTCCAGGACCAAATCTCAAAGGCATCAACTCTCCTTCTTTTATCACTGGTCAGATTTCTGATGCAAATAATTGAAAAGACTATGGCCTGTATAAAGTGCATCTTAGTCTCCAGACTGACATCATTGCTCTTCAGTACTTTGGAGAGGACTCTGTCAGCAGACTTTCCCACAGCAATTTGTCTTTTAATTACCTGACTACTGGTACCAAGAGTGTTGACTGTAAAGCCAAGCAAACTGAAGCTGTCAACAATCTCAACCTCTTCACCATCCAACATGATGCTGCCAATTGGCCCAGTGGTGAGAATGTTTGTTTTCTTGATGTTGAGTTTCAATCCATATTGAAGGCTTCACTCTTTGACCTTCTGCAACAAGCTCTTCAGGTCCTCCTCAGTTTCAACAAGCATCTGCATAATGCAGAACTCAGATCTTGTGTCACCTGCATAATGCAGACCTCAAATCTTGATGACACACTTCTCTTCATAGAACCCAGCTTCCTGGATATTCTGTTCCACATAATAGGTTGACCAGATATGGAGATAGGATGCATCCTTGCGCACACATTTCCCAATTTTGAACCATGCAGTGCTTCCTTGCTCTTCTGATGACTGCCTCCTGGTCCAAGCATAGGTTTCACATAAGCACAATCACATGTTCTGGGATTCCCATTCTTCTCAGAGTTAGCCACAGTGTGTTTTGATCCACACAGTCAAATGCCTTTGCATAGTCAATGAAACACAGATAGACATTTTTTTGGTACTCTCTGCTTTCAGCCAAGGTCTATCTGACATTAGCTATAATATCCCTAGTGCCACAGCCTCTTCTAAATCCAGCCTGCACTTCAGGCAGGACACTGTTGATGTGCTGTTCCGGTCATTTTTGGATAATCTTCAGCAGAATCTTGCTTTCATGTGATATCAATGATGTTGTTGTTGTTGTTGTTATGTGCCATCGAGTCACTTGCGACTCATAGTGACCCTGTTTACAACAGCCTTAAACCCTGCTCTATCCTGTGCCAATCTGACTGCTTCTGACACATCCATCCCGATTACCCCAGTCACTGAATCAATCCATCTCATAGAGGTTCTTCCCCTCCTGTGCTGTCCCTCCACTCTGCCCAGCATTATATCCCTCTCCAAAGACCTGTCTCTCCTTACAACATGTCCAAAGTATGTCAGGCGAAGCCTCAGAATCCTTGCCTCCAAGGAGCAGCCTGGTTTAACCCTCTTTAGGATGAATCTATTTGTTTTCTTGGCAGTCCATGGTACATTCAATACTATTCTCCAGCAACACAGCTCAAAGGCGTCAATTCTCCTTCTATCTTCCCTAGTCATTGTTCAACTCTCTGATGCATAACAAGTGATTGTATAAACCATGGCCTGTATCAGGCACACCTTAGTCTCCAGAGAGACACAGTTGCTCTTGAGTACTTAGAGAGGTCCCTAACCACAGACTTTCCCATCGCAATACGTTTCTTGGTATCCTGGCTACTGGTACCAAGGGTATTGACCGTGGAGCCGAGCAAACTGAAGCTGTGAACAATCTCAATCTCTTCACCATCCATCCTGATGCTACCGATTGGTCCAGTAGTGAGAATTTTTGTCTTCTGGACATTGAGCCTCAATCCATATTGAAGGCTGCAGTCCTTGACCCTCTGCAGTAAGTTCATGAGGTCCTCCTCAGTTTCAGCCAGCAGGGTTGTGTCATCTGCCTAACGCAGATTGTTGATAGATTGTCCACCAATCCTAACGCCACGCTTCTCTTCATAGAGTCCTGCCTCTCAGATAATCTGCTCTGCATACAGGTTGAAAAGGTGTGGAGACAGGACACATCCCTGGCGTACACCCTTCCCAATTTTGAACCATGCAGTGTTGCCCTGCTCTGTTCTGACGACTGCCTCTTGGTCCAAGTTAGGTTTCGCATTAGCACAATTAAATGTTCTGGGATTCCCATTCTTTTCAGAGTCAGCCACAGTTTGTTATGATCCACACAGTCAAATGCCTTTGCATAATCAATGAAACACAGATAGAAATTCTTCTGGTATTCTCTGCTTTCAGTTAAGATCCATCTAACATCAGCTACAATATCCCTAGTACCACGACCCCTTCTAAACCCAGCCTGGACTTCTGGCAGTTCTCTGCTGATGTACTGTTCCAGTCGTTTTTGGATAATCTTCAGTAGAATCTTGCTTGCATGTGAAATCAATGATATTGTTCTGTAGTTTCCACACTCAGTTGGGTCGCCCTTCTTTGGGATGGGAACAAATATCGACCTCTTCCAGTCAGTTGGCCAAGTGGTTGTTCTCCAGATTTCTTGGCACAACTTGGTGAGCACATCCACGGCAGCATCTGTTAGCCGAAATATGTCAATTGGTATGCCATCTATCCCGGGGGCCTTATTTTTTGCTATTTCCTTCAGAGCAGCTTGAACTTCTGCCTCCATCACCATAGGCTCTGGCTCAAATACAATTTATTAAATTCTTCTGTATCTGCCAATTCCTTTCGATATAATGACTCAGTATATTCCTTCCATCTTCTTTTGATATCTCCTGGATCATTTAACATTCTGCCTAAAGCATCCTTGATTGTAGCAACTCAAGGTTTGAATTTGTTCTTTACTTCTTTGAGCTTAAGAAATGCTGAGTGAGTTCAGCCCTTTTGATTTTCCGACTCTAGCTCCTCGCACATTTCATTGTAGTATTTTGCTTTATCATTCCGTGCTGCCTTTTGGAATCTTCTGTTCAGCTCTTTAGTGTCTTGGATTCTTCCTTGTGCTTTGGCTTCTCTACGTTCCAGTGCAATCTTCAGAGTTTCTACTCTTTGATAATTTCCATACTATGTCAGATGACTCTTCTTTGGAATGGGGAAAAAATAAAGATCTTTTCCAGTCAGTAGGCCAGTGGTTGTCCTCCAAATTTCTTGGCACAACTTGGTGAGCATATCCAAGGCAGAGTCTGCTTGTTGAAATATGTCAATTGGTATGCCCTTAACTCCAGGAGCCTTGTTTTTTGCCAATTTTTTCAGAGCAGATTGGACTTTCTTCTTTATCACCACAGGCTTTTGCTCATATTTTGTTTCATGAAATTCTTCTATGTACACCAATTCCTTTTGGTACAATGTCTCTGGATACTCTTTCCATCTTCTTTTAATACTTCCTGGATCATTTACTATTCTGTGCAAAGCATCCTTAAGTATTGCAACTAGAGATTTGATTTTGTTCTTCAGTTCCTTGAGCTAAAGAAATGCTGAGCTAGTTTGGCCCTTTTGATTTTCTGACTCCAGTTCCTTGCACATTACATTGTAATACTTTACTTTGTCTTCCCACTTTGCCCTCTGGAATCTTCTGTTCAACTCCTTAATATCTTTATTTATTTGCTTTGGCTTCTTGGCACTCCAGTGCAATATTTAGAGTTTCTTCTGACATCCATCTTGGTCTTTTCTTCCTCCTCTGTCTTTGTAGTGATATTTTACATTCTTTCTGTATGATATTCTTGATATCTTCCCACACCTCATCCGGTCTTCATTCATTAATGTCCAAGGCCTCGAACTTATTCCTGAGATGGTTTGAAATTCAGGGGGGATAGACTCAATGTCAAATTTTGGTTCCTGCGGAGTTCATTTAATTTTTCTCAGCTTCTGCTTGAACTTGCATATGAGTAGTTGGTGGTCTGTTCTACAATCAGCACCTGGTAAAGATGATAACACTTCGTCTCACATACTTTGGTCATGTTGTTAGAAGAGGCTATCCTTGGAAAGGACATCATGCTTGGAAATAATGCAGAGTCAGCAAAAGAGAAGAAGATCCCCAACAAGAGGAACTGGCACAATGGCTGAAGCAATGGACTCAACTGTGTTAAGGATTATGAGGATGTCACAGGATAGAACAGGGTTAATATATGTTTTTCATAAGGTCCCTATGCATCCTACTGAACTTGATGGCACCTAACAATAACAAAACAGCCACATTTTATTAAATCTAGACACCATTTAAAAAACTTCCTTATTGAAAGCACTTCAGTGATAATATTTGGATAATTAGTACAATACATTCGTCTTAGTTTGCATTTGTGTCTATTATACTTAAAGTGATTTTCCATGTGTTGTCTAGTTTTGTGATTATTTGCATATCAGTTATCGCATTTTTGTTATAAATGAATTTTTACCCTGTACTTACAACAATGTTTTATAATTGTTTGTATTGAAATTAGAGCGTAACTTACACCATCTGTTAGGTTTGTTTCAAGATAGTAAAGCAAATGTTAGAACTATTAAAAATATGATTCTCACTTACCTAAGACATTACAAAGCTGAATGCAATCAGTCAGTCTTCCATTAAGGATATGGCATCCCACCCTAATTATTTTAAGAAAGATTTAATGCAAAATCAGGCTTGTTAGGTGCTATGGACTTGACTTTGAATCACAGTAACTGTGTACAACAAAAGAAAACTTCGGCGTATTGCCATTTTCATACTATGCTATGTTGCTAGTAGATTTGAACCACCAGAAAGGAATCCCTTTGTCCCAGCAACTCAGTTCACTATGGTGTATGCCACCTGAGCTCCTTCCTTCACATGTTGTAATTCTTGTTAAATGCTGTCGGGTCTTTTGCCACTCATAACAGCGCTATATGCAATATCTCTGAAGCCTGACCTGTCCTGAGCCAGTCTCACTCGCTCTGACGCACCTACTCCCATTGCCCTAGTTACTGTATTTATCCATTTCATGCTGGGTCTTCATTTTCTCCGCCGCCCCTCCACCATTCTGAGCATGATGTTCTTCTCCTATGACCAGTCCCTTCTGGTCATGTGCCCACAGTATGTGAGATGAAACTTCAAAATCCTAGCCTCCAAGGAGGAACATGGTTTTATCCTCTCCAAGTAGTGGCATCATCAGCAGAATGCAAAGATTGTACAGTGGCATCATCAAGAGAATGAAAGATTTCAGCAGAAATTTGTGTCATAAGGACTATTTTTGTGGCCAATTATAACAACAAAATATTTTTGCAAGCGAAGCTTACATGTATCATATATCCAGAAGGCTAAAACACTATGCTAATTTACTTTTTGAACCTTCTAATGCACTCCGGTGAGAACTGTCATTCTTACCCAATTACAATGACACTTTGAATTAAACATGTCATCTGCAATTGCTGGCATTTTCATTAGTCCCATCATTTTTAGAGTTGCTGATTTTGTCATATTTTCTTGTGTTTTAGCTACACTATTGTGGTAATTAGTATTTACAAACCTATATCAAGAAATGTGCACTTGTTATGAAGTGGTAATTAAAAAAAAGATTAAAAAATGGGAAAAAGGCTTGTGCTCAGTTACTAATAATGTCAAAATTAGTATTGTAAATCAGTGTAAAAGATTATTTGGAAAAAAAAACAAGCACAATTATTGCTATTAAAACTCAAACTCACTGCTGTGAGGTCAGTGTCTACTCACAGTGTCTACTGGCTATAAATTTTAAGGTGAGCAGACTGCCTATCTTTTCTGAAGATTCAGAGCCAGTGGTGGACATGAACTACCAAAGACACATGGCCTAGGGACTCACAGCACAAGTGGCGACCGACCACGTCTCCACAAAACTCCTCAGTTTTGTTATTGTAGTTGTTAAGTACCCTGGAGCTGATTACGGATCATAGGGACCCTACGAATATTGGATATGAGTGTTGCTCTCTCCTGTGTCATCCTTATCATCTGTGATATACACAAGTCCACTGACACAGAGGACAAAACGTTCACTATGTTTGGCCACACAAATTTTTACTCCCTAGGCCACCTTTTATATTACTAGGTTGAAAAATCATAATTCAGACCTAAGTTTGTTATCCTAAAAAAAAGTTTAAAAGTTTATCAATTCCTGGTATTAACTAGAATTATTTCGTTGTTGATGTTGTTGTTAGGTGTCATCAAGTGGAGTATGATGCAAAGCGAACCAGTTAACAACAGGAGGTCGGGCCCCTGTCCTATCCTGTGCCATCCTCATATTCACTGACGCATGTGAGCCCATTGCTGCAGACATCGTGTCAACTTATCTTATTGCCGATCATCCCCTCTTTCACTGACTCTCTATTATTTCCAAGCATGATGTCTTTTTCCAAGGATAACCTTTCTTATCAAAGCATGTGAGATGAAGCTTTATCATCTTTATCTCCAAGGGGACTCTGGGTGTACTTTCTCCAAGACATATCTTTGTACTCTTCTGGCAGCCCATGAGATATTCAGTATGCTTTTCCAACACCACAACTCAAAGGCATCATTTCTTCTTCTTTCTTTATTCATTGTTCAGCTCTCAGATGTATAACAGTTAATTCAAAAGACCATAACTTAAATCAGGCACATCTTAGTCTTTAAACTGACATTATTGCTCTTCAGTATTCTTGAAGTTATTTATAAATTAAAAGTAGTGTAGCCTGCTTTTAGTTCTTGTAGAATTGGTCATTTAAATAATCTAACACATTTTACTAAAAGAGGATGTGACATTTAACTGATGCATATTATACTTGTAGAATAAATCAGTAAAGTCCCAATATAGCAAATATTTAAATTGCAAACTTATTTTAAAAAATCTAATATAAAATCAATACCTCACATAGACTTTTTAAGAAGATTTTCATTTAGTCTGTTTATGAAAAAGCATCCCTTTTTAAAGCAAAGAATGCCTGTTTTTATTAAGGTTTATTTTGTTTGTCGGCTTCATTGTGGAATCTAAGGAACAATTATATTGCATAAGGAAAATGAGGTCCTTATCCTGCTTCCAGTTGCTACCCAAAGGAGTAAGAGGATATAACATTGAAATAGGTTTTACATTCTTGTCTTGTCTTCAAAGTTTCTGACCCTGTAGTCTAAGTCAGTGTTTTGACAAGGCACATGCCCTACCGGAAAAGGGACTGCATACTTCTTTCTGTTGGGGTGATGGGTTTGAATACTTAGAAGTAAAACAAAATCTGAAGCATTCATAACTAGATGTTAATAATGTATTTGCATTCTTGATTCATTTAACTTTAATATATTTATTTGATGCAAATTAAATCCACCTTTTTATTCTGCCTGGAGGTCTAACAATATCCTTCTCAAGATCCATTCTGAGGGAAAACAAAGCTGCTAGGTGTTTCTAGCACAGTGTCCTTGAGGCATTCCATTTCAATACATGTTAGGGGAGGAATAATTAGAGACAGTGAAATGGCAAGGAGTAGCAGCCTAGAACAAAGCTGTGCTACTGAAAGAATCATAAACGAGATGCTTCGAATAATGAATTGCCTGAAAATATACAGTTCTATGAAACCATGGTGGTTGCCTTGACCTATATTAATATGTAAGGTGGCAAATGAAAGTAGTTTCAAGCGTAATTCTTTAAAGTCCACAGTTGATGCAGGCACAAACGCAATAGGAGCTCTTATAGTATTTTAATACTTTAAAGCCAGATGCAAACCCCAAGCAATAAGAAACAGAGGACACGATCTTCCCTTGTATTTAAGAAGTGGATTAATACAATATCCAGGTACAATTACCTAAGTGAAATAATATTTTTGTAATTATGTAATGTTTACATATAGCTAAAGGTAGAAGAAGATGGAATATTTGATGACTCTTCTCACTCAGAGTTGATATTCTACAGTTGCTTTCTGGTATTTATTGTATATTTTAGAATATTCATTAGACAAGAATATAAAAGTAAAATGTCACTTAACATGTTCAACATCAACAAAACAAAGATTCTCACCACTAGGTCAATTGGCAGCATCAGTATGGATGGTGAAGACATTGAGATAGTTAAGTTTTAGTTTACTTGGCTCCACAGTCAACACTTCGTAACAGCAGCCAGGAAATCAAGAGACGAATTGCATGGGAAAGTCAGCTGTGAGGGACCTCTCAAGAGTACTGAAGTGCAATGACGTCAGGCTCGAGAATAAGGTGCGCCTCATCCAGGCTATGGTCTTCACAGTTAGGTGCTATGCGTCAGAGAGTTGGACAGTGAATAGGGATGATAGAAAGAGAATTGATGACTTTGTGCTGGGGTGCTGGAGAGAGTGTTGAATATGCCATTGACTACTAGGAGAACAAGTAGGTTTGTCCTGGAGAGGGTGAAGTTGGAATGAATGTTCCTTGGAGTCAAGGATTCTGAAGCTTTATCTGACATACTTTGGGCATGTTGCAAGGAGGGACTGGTCCTCGGAGAGGGACATCATGTTTGGGACAGTGGAGGGGCGGCGAAGGAGAGGAAGACCCTCGATGAGATGGATCAATTCTGTGAGTGGGGTGGTGAGAATGAGTGTGTCGGAGACGGCGAGGTTGGCACAGGAAATAGAGCAACATTTAGGGTTCTTGGACAATAACAACAATAACATGTTTTAATTATTGAATATAAAAAAGGTTATATAATCATAAACATATACACCATATTGTTGTTGTCGTCGTTAAGTGCCACCGAGTCGTAGAAGATTCATATCAGCCCTATAAACGACAGACCTGAATATTTGTACAACTTTCATTGTTTCTCTAAGTTCATAGAGTTTCGTAGGCAAGCTATTTTGAAAGTGGATGCCAATCCTGCTTCCAAGCCTGTTTTAATCTGGGAGCTCTACCAAACATTGTCCACCACTGGTAACTATTATTGCATTTGACACATCAGTGTCACAGTGTTTAGCATTACAGTAGCCATGAATTACTTCTGTACAGCAAATGGATAGACCAGTGCTATACCACATAGAAGAAAGTTTGACCAAAAACATATACCACATAGTCCCTTTAAAATCAGAAAGTTTCTGTGGATAATGTGGATTTATTTGTGAGAAATACTGTTAGTACCCAGGGCACTGTCTCTGACAAACACTTGAGAAATCAAATCCAAACACAGTTTTGTGAGAGAAAGGCTTTAGTAAGTGATTTTACACAATCACATGCCCCCTTGTAGACAAAGGATCTCACCCTGAGGGGCACCCTTCACAGACAACCTTTATTTTTTATCTCCTAGCTTGCAAGTCCCTCCCTGCTTCCTCATTAGCTGAGTTTGAATACATTATGTTTCATACCATTCTTCATTCACATTGTGTTTCACACAACCATTTCCATTCTTTATGTTTTATAAAATTAATGATCATTGACCTGTGCTCACCATTACACTATTGTTTTAAGTCCCTGCTGTATCTTTCTCATTTCCTTTACCCCTCGCTCCACCCACCAAATTGTGTAAACCTGTGATTTCAACCATGCGCATCCCTCACCTCTCTGCTCCTACCCCTTCCTCCCTTGGAGGCCTGTATACGCTTTACTAGTTATCATTCTATTTTTACAGCATGGCTGTGGACAGGTGGGAACTCTCATACACTGCTGATGGGATTTTAAAATGGTATAACCGATGTGGAAGGCAATTTGAGATTTCCTCAAAAATTTGAACATGGAAACTCCCATGACCCAGTTATTCCACGACTAAGAATATAACCCTAGGAAATTAGAACTGAGACACAGAGATTTGTACACCAATGTTCACATCAGTGTTATTCACCATTGCAAGAACATAGAAACAGCCCAGATGTCCAACCACAACTGAATGGATTGAGAAATTGTGGTACTTTCATTCACACAATGGAGTACTGTGCAGTATGCAGGAGCAATGATTTAAACAAATACTGTGGAACTTGGGAGACACTGGAGAGTATTATGCCAAGTGAACAAACTCAGTTTCATAAGAATAAATGCTGCATAAGACCACTATTATCACTTCTTTTTGTGATAGTTTTCCCTCTCCTCTTTTATCCTATTTTCATACATATTCAGAGGCTATGTGGTTAGACATGTTAACTATTTGAATCCAAGAGGAGAGAATGTCTTTCTATTATAAGTCTATTTTAGTCTCCTGCAGCAGTGTTTCGTAGTTTTCATTATATAAGTCTTAAATTATTTTTATTATTTTAGTTATTTTAAAAAATATTTTAAAGTATTTAACATATTTTAAAAATAGTAAACATTCTTTTAAAATATTTTAAATACTGTTTTAATTATTTTAGCATTTTTTATCCCTATTTGCAAACAAAATTAGTATACATTGTGTTTCACATATTCTTTCATTCACACTGTATTTCAATACAATCGTTCCTATACACTGTGTATTATAAAAATAATCACCACTGATCTGTGAACAGGATGGTCATAATGGACATAATATTCCCCAAGTACAATGACTGGGCCCTAGAAATTGATCTTATTGCTCCTCTTGGCAAAGTGGTTCGTCAAAGATGATTTTCATTTACTTCTTGAAGATTCTGGCTTCAACACTAGTGAGGGGAGCTTTGATAGACCCAAACTCTTCCTGGCCGACAGCGAACTTCCAAAGGGGTGACATCTGTTTTTACTGCTCAAGGAGCCTTTACCTGTGTTCTAATTCTCTCCTTAGACTGTGTGGGAAGGAACATTTGTCCTTGGAAGATTCATCTATTCCCTTTCTTCTCTCCTTCCAAGACCTAGGACATTTATTTCCCATTTTCTTTTGTGGATGTGTGGTGTCTGAGTTTCCTCATGCACTCACCTCACCCCCATTCCCTGCCCCTGCTCTGTTGTTGGAGATTTCTTTCACACCCTGTCTCCTGTTGCTTACCTCATGGGAGGACAGAACCATAGATCATTAGAACTCCTCATTAGCTTCATATCCAAGATACATCTCTGTCAATAGCACTCAACCTTGAAGATTGCCAACTGTCAGGGCAATGCCTATAGTCCAGTTGTCTCACCCTGGCTCACCCATCATAAAGTTGCCTGGTTGTCATAGTAGACTATTTTCAGTCTCTTAGTCCCTCTTGCTAATTGTCACTCAACAGTCTTGGGGTTTTCTCTGGCTTTTACTGGGAGATATTTACTCTGGCAGAATAGGAGGCCAAAACTGAGGTGAGATATGTCCCCTTTTCCACCACAGTTGCTAGCTCAAATGGGTAGACAAATCCCTCAAAATGCTATGTGCAAGTCCAAACTCCTGTAACTATAAATATGATATTATCTAAGAATTGTGTCATTTGTTATGTTAATGGATTCAATTGAATAGGAGGAGTCCCTTCCCTAAGTATGTATGTAAATTGACCCTCTAGTGATTTTCTCCAAAGGTGGGTGGCTCTATGCCTGCCTTTAATTGTTTTTGGTGAAACATTCTTCTAGGTCATGTAACCCTCGTATGTCCACATGCTGTACAGAGGTAACTCATGGTTGCTGTGAAGCTGAACAATGTGACACTGATGTGTCAAATGCGAGAATGGTTAACCATGGTGGACAGTGTTTGGTGGAGCTCTCCGATTAAAACAAGTTTGGAAACAGGAGTGGCATCCACTCATAATAGCTTGCCTCTGGAAACCCTATGAACCTGGAGAAAGGATGAAAGTTATACAGGCAGTGTCCAGGACTTTTGTTCATACGGTTGCTATGAGTCACCTGCGACTCTACTGCACTTAAACAACAACAGTGATTTTTCTCCCCAGAGGCAGTCAGTCAATCACAGAAGGACATTACCCATCTTTCTCCTGCAGAGCAGTTAGTGGATTTGAACTGCATGCCTTTGGATTTGCAATATAACTACTTACCATTGAGCTACCAGAGCTCCTAGACCCTTCGAAATAGCATCTTATGAAACTACAGAATAGATATAAATATATATGCCGGAGCAGAGACCTATGAAAAACTAACTAAGGCCATACTAATGGCCTAATAGACAGAGAGCTGCATTCCCAACTGAATGATGGGTGCTCAAAGCCACCAGTCCCTCCCTAGAAGGAAAGATACACAAACTCCTCCCATATGATTTAAATCCACTGAAAGATCAGTTATGCATCAGTTCTGAATATATAGCAATGATTAAATGAGATCTCTAAAGACATGGACAGGCAAAGAGTACCTGAATCTGTAGAAAAGTAAGGTCCATGCCTCGACTTGGCCTTCCAGCCTCCAAAATGTGATGTATTAAGTTTCTGTTCTCCAATCTTGTCCTATAGTTTAGTTCTAACATGTTGCAACTTTGTGGAACTTCCTTATTAGGGTTTCCAAGGCCATAAACTCTACAGAAGATGTTTTCCAGGTTCCTCAGAATGGAATCCAAACCTTTCTGAATTCTCAGCAGACCTGCACTGTTTCCCTATGACTCGTTCTGTGGGAGAAAGGTTGCCAGTCTCCTCCCGGTTCAATGCAGAGTCTCGAAAAGTCAATGGAGTATTGCTCCGAGCCAGAACCACGTAGACTGCAGTGAAAGTTCCTTTTTCATACCAACAACAATTACTAAATTCCAAACCACTGACAACACAATAAAAATACATACACACATGCACACACACACAATGACATGATAAGAAATATTAAATGTTTTAAGATGTTATGTAGGGGGTATTATCCCTAATTCACTATTTGCATTTTGGAAAAGATTCTGACTCATAAATCCCTTTTATTAGGAGTCTAAGGTTGTAAATCATGTGAGAGGAGATAGCCCATTATCCTTCCTCAAAGATTCTCACCACTGGTTCAATTGGCACCATCATGGTAGATGGAGAAGAGGTTGAGATTGTTAACAATTTCCACTTATTCAATTCCACAGTCAACACTCTTGGCACCAGCAGCCAGAGAAATCTTAAGGACAAATTCCAATAGGAAAATCTGCTGGCAGGGACCTCTCCAGAATGCTTAAGAGTGAGGATGTCCATCTAGAGACCAAGGTGTGCCTAATCCAAGACATGGTCTCCACAGTTACTTGCTATGCATCAGAGATCAGGACCATAAACAAGGATGATAGAAGAATTGATGGTTTTGAATTGTAGTGCTAGATAAGCGTATTAAATATAACATGAACTGCCACAAAAATAACAGATCTGTCTTGGAGAGGGTGAAACCAAGCTGCTCATTAGAGGCTGGATTTTGAAACTCCGTCTTATGTACCTTGAGGATATAGCCAGAAGGCACCAGTCTTTGGAGAAGGATATCATATTTGGAAGGGTGAAGGGATGGTGTAGGAGAGGAGGACACCAGATGAAGTGGACTGACACAATAACTGCGGTAATAAAAGTTTGGTGTCAGGATAGTGACTCATGAGAGTGCAAAACTGAGAGCATTGAGTATAGGGTTACCATGAGTCATACTCAACTCAACAGAGCACTGCAATAACAAAAACAACTCAATATTGGATGAGAGCTCCTAATTGGATTAAATAGATATGAAATTACATGATGTTCTTACGTGGTATCAAATTGACTAGAACTCATAATGACCCTAAGAACAACAGACGTGAACCTTTTCCTATTCTGTGCTGTCCTCACAGTCTGACACACACGAGCCCATTACTGTAGTCACTGTGTCAATCCACCTGGTTGAAATTCTTTCTCTCCTTCACCGTTCTTTCACCTTTCCAAGCATGCTGTCATTCTCCAAAGAACAGCACCTCTCCTAGCACCATGCTGAGGTATGCGAGATGAAGCGTTATCATCTTTGCCTTCAAAGAGCACTCGTGCTGCACCTTCTCCAAGACAGATCTATTTGTTCTTTAAATATGTGTAATTATTTTCGACATGCAATATAGAAAGAAGCAAAATATTCATATCTCTCCTTTTGCCCACAGGGGATTTTTATTACCAATTTTTAAGAAGAATATTTTATTGGTTTCTATAATCAAACCCATATAGATAAAAGCTTACATATTTAATACAGTGGGTTTAGTGAGTACAAATAGAAAAATAAATTAACATTTTTTAAGTCAATATGGCTATTAATTTCTGTACAATGTCAACTTAACATAGTACTTCTTCTGTACAATGACAACTGGGTAATTTTTCCAAAGTTTATATACACACACACACACACACACACACACACACACACACACACGTGTGTGTGTATACATATATGTATGTATATGTATGTTGTGGTGTACTGCAGAGTTGGAACTGACACATACCTGATCCTTCAATCCTTCAGCAGGTTTTCAGAAGCACTTAATCACACTGTAAAAGATTGTCCATTCTTCCTCCTTAGCGCAGCTGGTGGCCTTGAACCACATGCCTTTGGGATATATATACTTATATAAAAATGCCAATCACAGTGTGGTATGTATCAATAGCATCAACAGTTTTTAGTTTTTAGGTTCTGTAGTCAGCATTGATTTGAGTGAACATTTATAAAGAGATCGATTTTCATTCATTCATATGTGCACATTTTCCTCCCTCCCTTGTCCCCAGATTCTCTTTGTAATGCTTATTCTGTCTCAGATTGTTAACTATCATACATTTAATATCTTATCATCCATTTCTTTTGGATTGTCCTTTCTTTTATCTATTCTAATGAAGTTCCATTATCTATCCATTCTTTTCCTGTTCCCCTCTTACCCTCTGTATACGTCTTAAGGTTCTAACATTGGTTTTATGTAGCTTTCGTCCTTTTGTGACAGAGATATTTCACTCAGCTTTGTCTTACAGACTCTTCCATATGGTACAGTATTTTTAAAGTTCTTTGTTTTTCAATGCTGCATAATACTGCATTGTGAGGAGATACTCTACAATGGAGTTTCTCTACTACTGTATGGTGATGGGCACTTAGACTGCCTCCATCTCTTTGTTATTGTAAATAATGCTGAAATAAATATTGGTGTTCATTGATTGTGCTACAGTTCTAATTTTTTTTTGTGGTATATTCTCAGTATTGGAATAGCTAGGTCAAATAGTATTTCTATTTTCAGCTTTTTGAAGACACATTAGATACTGTTTTTAAAATTTTATACTGGCATCAGCAGGGCATAAGGGTTCCTATCTCTCAACATTCTAAATGGCATTTTTGTTTGTTTTCCTGTTAAACTTTGTGATCATTGCTGGGGTAAGATGATATTTCATTGTTTGGGTTTTACTTTTCCAATACTCAGTGATTTTGAGAGTTTTCTCCTGTGTTTATTGGCCATTTTATTTGCTATTTTGGTGGTGTGTCTACTCATATCTTCTGCTCATTTTGTGATTGGGAGGTTTTGGGGTTTTTTGCTTTTCTTATTGAAATATCAGAATAATCCACATATTTTAGATATAAGCCTCTTTTCAGATAAGTCATTGTCAAATATTTTTTCCCAGTCTATAGACTGCTTTTGTAGAAATAAATAAAATTCATTTATTTTATTCTCTCTTGGTTGTAGGTTTTTGATTATGCTTGAATGCCAGTAGTTTTAACTGATTAGATATTGATTGTATACTTTATGATGATGACATAAAATTTTATTTTAATTTATGCCTTAAGATAACATGTTGAATTTCTAAAACTTCTTACTATGATTTGGATGAAATGCTATACAAAACTAGTTTTCCATTCTGCATTTTATGACTTTTTTTTTTTAGTCCTCACAATATAACAGCATTCCCCCTACTTCATCCCTATACCATTTCTACCATCTTTTTTCCTAACTTTTCCTTTCTTCTAAACTTACTCTTTGGGAAAACACAACTCTTTTGATCATGAATAGCTACTTTTTCAAAGGAGTGTTACACCTCCTTGACATTATTTTTCAGCTTATTAACATCCCTATCATTTGGCTGAAACTTAAACCTTGGGAGAAAGTTTTAGACATGTCACTTTTTTTTAAGTTAAATTGGTGAAACTTTTATTTTTTTATGAATTATAACACAATTTAAGAGGAAATATTTATGACTTTACTATGAAGAATTTACTCTCTTTTGCATTATTCTAGATTTATGTTTACCCTAAATTCTGATTCCTGCTGTGTAATGTTAGTTAAAGCTCAAACTTTATCATTTTCCTGAAGATTATATTTTATTTAATATTCTCTTGCTGATGCTACTGCCATTAAAAAACATCAAAACTGATCTTTTACTGAGCTATTAGAAGTACTTACTCATTAAAATTTCAGTTGAATTCTACAGTTAAAGCACCTGGCCTGTGGCCTTTGCAGAGAATAGTTAGGCATTCCCATAATGTATTTTCCAAATTGAAACCTTTCTTATGGTGAAAGGAAGTGCAATTAATTCTTATTTTGGGACTTTCATAAGCCTAAGGTATTCGTAGAAACTGTTATTTTAGATTTTTCTAAGTTGATTCTATTGAAATTGATCTTTTGGGATTTCTATCATGATAGCCTTAGTTTGGTAGCTGTTTTGTAGAAAATAACTCATTTCATTCAAATTTTTAAAAGTTGTTTCAATAGTCATGAACAAATACATTTTCCTTGGTTTTGATTTTCTTGTTGTGGGTTTATTTGTGTGTGTGGGGAGGCGTTGGTGGGTTTTGGGTTTTGGGTGGGTTTTTTTTTTTTGCTTTACGGTCTTTGGGTTTTGGAGGTCTGTTAATAGTTGTGAGGCATTGGGCTGTCAGCTTAAACACACTTCATTTACACCCGTGTTTATCATGGCTTTGTTCACAATAGCAAGGAGTTGGAAACAACCTACGTGCCCATCAAGAAAAGAATGGATAGAGAAGCTGCGGTATATTCACACATTGGAATACTATGCTGCATTTAAAAACAAGGAACTCATGAAATATTATTCAAAATGGGTGACCCTGGAGGACATTATGCTGAGTGAAATATCTCAGTCACAAAAGGACAAATATTATATG
>NW_006400011.1:745350-774312 GCF_000299155.1 Elephantulus edwardii
ATTCCAAAATCTCTGTAGATATTCATTGAAATTAATAATAATAATTTAAAAAACTTAAAAAGATAAAAACAACAACAAAAAACATGTCATTCAAATCCATCAGCTATTCCATAGGAGAAAGATGACCAATTTCCCCTTTTGTAGTTTACAGCATTTCAAAACCCACTGGAGGGTTTAACTAGACAGCATATAATTACTAATTTTTTTTCTAAAATGAAAAGATTCCTTTCTAAAATCCTGTTCTTACTGTGACAGATGTTGTTGTTGGTATTGGAGTTGTTATGAATTAAACAGACTATCATTCATAATGATCTGTAAATACCAGTTCTGAATCTTGGCATGTCTTTAATCGTTTCCGCGATATACTCTTCAGTCCATTGTGTCCATCTATTTTATTGAGGGCCCCTTCTTTCTCTGAGCCTTTTCTACCGTTCCTGGCATGAGTCAACCTAGGGAAAGTTATCAGTTCAAATCCACCAACTATCTGGCAGTCTGGCAGGAGAATAGAACTGATAATTTGCTCCCCTATAGATTGTTGTTGTGTTTTGTTGTTTTTTTAAAAACAGAAAAAAAATCTTTATTATTTCTCAAAAAAAGTCATTTATTTAGCATAAAATATATAAATAAAAATTGTACTTCTGTTATTAAAAAAAATTATGTGATTCAGATGAAGATATTCCAGACCCTACGTATCTGTCCAATGTATTCCATACTCTTCTTTATCCCCACAATTCAAAGGCATTCTTCTTTAGTCATCCTTATTCAGTGTTCAAATTCCAGATGCATAAGAAGCAATTGAAAATACCGTGGTTCAGATAAGGAGCACATTAGTCTTTAAATTGCCAAAGGAACAACCATGGACTGCCTAAAAAACGACAAATCTGTCTTAGAAGAAATCTGAGGAGTGATCCTTAGAGGCAAGGATGGTGAAACTTTGACTCACATATGTTGGTCATGTTGTCAGGAAGGACCAGTCCTTGCCAAAAGACATCATAACGGGAAAAGTCAAAGGTCAATGAAAGAGAAGAAACCTCCCGATGAGATATATTGACACAGAGCCTCTAACGATGGGCTTGAGCATGGTGGAGATCATGAAGCTGATTGCATGGTAAGACAAGGACCTACTGTGCATAGGATTGGTATGAGTCATAGTTCAATAGCACTTAACAATGATAACTTATACATCAAGGTATAAGCCATGCAAAGGGAGGAAGATTGGGCTTTGAAGGTTGAATAAAAGTTTGCCAGGTTGTGGTCGGACAAATGGAGGATATAAACTAAAATGCAGTTACTGCAGTGGTAGAGTAGAGTTGGTAAATATGTCTGTAACTGGCTGGACAGTAAATATTTAAGGATTTACAAGCTAACAGTGTGCATTGAAAGTACTTAATTCTGCTCTTACAGCATGAAAAGATCCATAGGTAATGGACAAATAAATGGCTGTGACTGGGTTCCGGTAAAACTTTGTTTTCAAAACGGTGGGTAAGATTTGACCAAGATTGTTATGTTATAGAACCAATCTTGGAATCTTTAGATCAGACTCTTCTGGAGTCTGATATTATAATTTGAAATTTGTTTTATGGCAGTGGGTAGACTTAATCAAGAACATTTTCTCAACTTTTTTTTGGGTCTGACATGCTCAGAGATGAAAAAAAATAATACGAAGAGTTTGTACTTGTCTGTGCATTTGCTATAAAGAGGTAACTCATGGTTGCTGTGATGCTAAACACTGTGACACTGATGTGTCAAATGCAATAATGGTTGCCCATGGTGGACAGTGTTTGGTGGAGCTCCCCAGTTAAAACAACATCGGAAGCAGGAGTGGCATCCACTTTTAAGATAGCTTGCCTCTGGAAATTCTATGAATGTGGAGAAACGATGAAAGTTATGCAAGTGTTCTTTCATTCATAGGTTCGGTATGAGTCATCTGCTACTTGGCAGCACTTAACAACAACAAGTATTATTAAATAATTTTTAAATCCATACTTAAGAATTTGCCTGATATTTCTTCATAATTAGAGTTATGGGCTTGTGCAGAAATATCAAGGAAGTAGCATTATGTTGTCCTCAATTTTTTACATAGTGAGGACAAAAATTGGTTATGTTAAATGTTAAGGACTGTTAACCAAAATTCTCCACTAAAGCATTGCCTTCTTAACCTTTTTTAAAAAAAATACATTATTTTTATGATATTTTAGTCTAGGTGAACATGTTCTTTCTCATCCAACACATCATTTTTAATACACAATGATAACTGTTCCAACTTTATATTACTTTCATGATTATTTAAAATTTTTGTCTTATGTTCATCTCTGTGTTCCAGTACCATTTGTTTAAAAAGAACTATAGTTTACCATTTGGAATGTCTTGATGTTTTGTAAAAACCAGAGACTTCATGGGAGAAAGACAGACAATCTCTTCCTGTGGGATTTTAACGTCTGAAATCCTGCCAGGAGGTCAGCTAGGAGATGGATCTAATTCAACAGCACTTAACAACAAATAAGTGGCAGTCTATTTCGATGGTCTTAAGTCTGTCATATTGATCTATTTGTTTTCCTTATTCTTATTCCAGTAGTGTACTTTTCGTATGCTATTGATTTTAATAAATCTTCAAATTTAGGTAAAATAAATTATAATATTACCTGCCACTTCAAGATTGTGCTATTACATATGCTATAACTTAGAGAAAATTTAGAATCAGTGACTCAATTTTTATGAAATGAGCCCTGAAATTGTCATTTGGATTAAGTCTGTAGATCAATTTGTGATGAAGCCACATATTGCATTTTCCAACCTTGAAAAATAATATATGTATTTACATACTATTTCTTACCATTACTATCACTGAAATTTTCTGTATTATAAAATGAGTATCATATTCAGCATGTATTTCATATTCTTGTATGTATGAAGAATTTTTAATATAACTAGATAATTGAGTTTTGTTAAGTATTTTGTATGTGGTATTGTTGTTAGGTGCTATGATGTTAAGTTTATGAACAACAGACCTGGAACCTGTCCGATCCTATGCCAACTTCATCTGTATCATCTCTGGTACACTTGAGTTCATTGCTGCAATCACTGTGTCAACCCATCTGTTGAAGTTCTTGCTCTCCTTTCAAAATGTTGGAGGGTTCTTCACCTTTTCAAGCATAATCTCTCTTTTGCTTTTACTAGCAACATATCCGAAGTATGTCAAGTGAAATTTTGCCATCCTTGTCTCCCAGGAGCATTCTAACTGCACTTTTCTGAAGACATCTGTTTGTTCTTTTGGCAGTCCATAGTATAGTCAGTACTCTTTTCCAACACCACAATTCAAAGGAGTTGAATAGTTCTCAGTCATCTTTATTTATTGTCCAGCATTCAGATTTATATAAAGTTATTTAAAAGACCATGCCTTTGTATACACCAAAATATTATTACTTGGCTTTCCTTCTATATATTCAGGGTTTTTTTTTTACTTTATTATTATTAATTTTAATGCAAATTTACAGAGACTTTGGATTTCCATTCATTCATTGTTGTACTTTTCTCCCTGCTCGCCCCCGCCCCCGCAGTTCACTCTTCTCTTTGAAAAGTGAGAAACTTTCATTGTTATACAATCCCTTCCCCCAAGTTCATGCAACCTTCTTTCTGGACTCCTGTCATGACCATAATACCCACTCATATATCCCTTTTTAACAATCCTTTCCCTCATATGTTTCAATGCAGTATACATAATTTATCCCCTTGTAATGGTGAAGTTTATGAACAATGAATCAACCCAGCATGTTAGAGATATACCTCAATCACTAAAGCTGTATATTATTATTTTATATATGTTTATACACTTTATAGCCTAAAATGCCTTTCTATTTTTTCTATTCATTTTTGTGAAAGTAACCACTCTAATTTTCTTATAATATCTTGCCAGATTATTGGTGTTGGAGATATTCTGGTCTCATAAAAGAAGTTGTAAAGTGCTTACATTTCTTTACTTAGACAAATTTGTTAGGCTTAGTATTTGCTTCTTAAATCATTCAAAGAAATCACTGGGAAAATGGTGCAATTTTTAGGCCTTTTTTACAAAATGTTTTGTAAAATACAAGATTAAATGGTCATTGACCTTCAGAGCACAGCTGAAATATTGGTCTTCGTCATACTCTGCATCATTTTCTAGATGTACTTTAGCATTTGAAGCCTTTTCTATTTATCAATAACTACATTCCAATAGTTTAAGATTATTTACTTTTTGATTGATGTTTCATTAAGAAGGAGATAAATAAGTTAAAACAAAATAAGAATCCTTTACTTGTCAGTAATTATATTAAATTATTCAATTCTCACGTAAATTGCCAGTGAATTATTTATTCATTTTCTAACTGGACATTGGAACCTAACAGGCTTAAGGAAGATCCGTTAATAAGCTTAAGTAGTAGAGTGACTATAACACATCCATTTCCATCATGTGAGGTGGATCTTGGTTGAAAGCAGAGAATACCAGAAAGATATTAATTCTGGGAAAGAAAGATGGGAGTCTCAGAACAGTTGACTATGTTTATGCAAAATTTATCATAGACTAAGAAGTAATTGTCTCAACAGAGCAAGGGCACAAAACATAGTTTAATGCCAGAAAACATGTGTGTGTAAGGGTTATATTGTTGTGTGCTACCAAATGGGAACTAACCAACTTCCTCTGAACTTCTGCCACATTTTTCTCCAAAGAGTCCAGCTTCTTAAAGAATTTGTTCAGTGTGCAGAGTGAACATGTATGGGGAGGGATTACAACCCCACTGCACACCTTTCTTAATTTTAAACTATGTAGTGTTCCCTTAATCAGTTAGTCTGGGAACTTTTCACATAAGCACACTTGAGTATTCTGAGATTTCATTTCTTCTCATTGTTAGACAAAATTTGTATGATCCACACAGTCAAATGCCTTTGCATAATCAACAAAGCACAAGTAGACATTTTGGTGATTTTTGCTTTCAGGCAGGATTCTGCTGACATCAGCAGTATCACTGGTGCCATGGCCTCTTCTAAATCCAGCTTGAACTTTCAGCAATTGTCTATTTAACTATTCTAGCCATTTTTGAATGGTCTTCGGCAGTATTTTACTTGCCTGTGATATTAATGATATTATTTGATAATTTACGCATTCTATGGATCATCTTTTCTTTCTTGGGAATTAATATGGATCTTTTCCAGTTCGTCCAGTTCTTGAAATTGCCTGTAATAAATGAATGAGCACATGCAAGGTGGCCATCATTAGTTGAAACATGACAAGTAGTATCCCATTGATTTCTGAAGCCTTATTTTTTCAATGTCTTCAGAGTAGTTTGAACTTCTTTGTTACCATTGGCTATTGATTTTGTGGCACTTCCTGAAAAATTTCAGTTTTGGTCACTTTTTTTTGTTCTTTTGATACTTCCTGAATCATTCAAGATTTTCCCCATAGTATATCTCAAGTATTGCGAAACAAGGCTTGGATTTTTCTCTTCATTAAGTTTGAGAAATGCCAATGAGTTTTTCCCTTTCTATCAACCCATTCCCATCTTTCTGCCCAGTACTTTGCTTTATCTTCTTGAGCTGCTGTTTGAAATCTCATGTGTGTGTGTGTGTGTGTGTGTGTATTTGTTACAAAGTTTGTATGTATTGTGTTTCACAGTATTCTTCATTTACAACATGCCCAAAGTATGTGAGACAGTTTCACCATCCTTTTTCATGGAACACCTTTTTTGCATTTCCTCCTGACAGACCACTTAGCTCTCTTGGAAGTCCAAAAGAATTCAATACTCTTTTCCAAAACTACAGCCAAAAGACATCTTTTTTTTAAACAACCTGTACACTGCAGGTTGTTAATGAGTCTTTCTCCAATCCTGATGCCACATCAATCCATCTTCTTCAATGATTTGTTCAGCATACAGATTATATAGGTATGGTGAAAGGATACAATCCTGATGTAGATCTTTCTTGATTTTAAACATGCAGTGTTCCCTTGTTCTGTTCCATCAACTGTTTCTTAGCCAGTGCACAGGGTTTTCATGAGGAGAGTTAACTATTTTGGGATTCCATAATTCTTAATGGTAGCTGTAATTTGTTATCACCAACAAAGTCAAGTGCCTTTGCATAATCAAGAAAACACAAGGAAATATCTTTCCAGTGTTCTCTATTTTCAACTAATATCTACCTGACATCAGCAAGAATATTCCTTGTGCCACAGCCTCTTCTGAACACAGTTTGAATGTCTGACAGTTCCCTGACAATGTATTATTCTTTTGGCCAAGTTTAGTAATCTTCAGCAAGATTTTACTTGCATGTGATATTAATGATATTGTTTGTTAGTTTCTGCATTCTGTCAGATCACCCTTTTTTTTTGGAATTGAGTCAAATATGGATATCATCCAATCAATTGGACAGATATTGCAGCATAGACTAGTAAGAATTGCACAGGGTTCTGTTTGCTAAAGTATGTCAAGTAGTATTTCATTCATTCTTAAGGTCTTATTTTTGCCCATTTTTTAAGTGCAGCATGATTTCTTCCCTCATTATAAATGACTGTTAGTCATATGCTACTTCCTGAAATGTTTCAGTGTCAATGAATTTTTTTTATTTTATTGGGTTATATAAAGTATTAATTCTTCATTCTTAAGTAGAATAAGTGAATTTCTGTCTGTCATAAACAAATCAATCTTAAGGAACATAGTTAATGTCTGGGAGAACTGGGATTTATGTCATTATCTAAGTTCAGTGTTTAATATATATTTTTACTATTAAAATAAACTGAAGCATTCCTCCATAACTTTATAATTATACTTGAGACTGTCAAAATCTTTCATAATCAAATATATGCATTATAGAACGTAAGTGGTTAATAAATGTCAATCCTTACAATTAAAAAATATATTCTATAAATATACTTAATAATTTCTACTATAAAATTAAGTCTATTTATGTTTCCTATATAGCCTATAAAATTACAAATTTAGTTTGG
The DNA here is from genome assembly GCF_000299155.1 of Elephantulus edwardii. NCBI lineage: Eukaryota > Metazoa > Chordata > Mammalia > Macroscelidea > Macroscelididae > Elephantulus > Elephantulus edwardii. The sequence continues at coordinate 752,324 of NW_006400011.1, forward strand.
GGATGGAAATACTTATCACCAGTCTGTTTTTCCTTCACAAGAGATTAAAAATACAAACACACACACACACACACACACACACACACACACACACACACACACACTTCTTTAATTCATTCATCTTCTACATAATGTGCTCATAATTTTCCTTAGGGCTAAAACCAATTTATATTTTTGTGTTTTTTTTATAAATTACATCTGAAATTATCTAACTTGCATACACGGCATGTTTTTTGTCATCTTATACATTTCTATTTATCTTTTTATTTTGAGATTTTATGCATAGTTTATGTGAAGATGTGTAAAAACTCCTTGATGATTTTGTCCTGTTTGTTTCAAAAATTACTATAAAGAAGAGCAATTGTTTAAAAATTTACAACTCTATTCTTATATGATAATAGTTTCTGGAAAATATTAGAGAGAGAAGATTTTTTTAATTTAGTGGGAATCAAATTTTTATGATGAACATCTATATGAACTTTAACTTATTATTCAGTTGTCTCAAAATTTTTCCCTTTATATGACCATGGATGAGAAAATGAAATAAAATGTTTATGTATCAAAACAGGGAATATTCTTTTTACATACTGTGAACTTGTATACTGAAGAGCCTCCCAATTTGGAGAAGGGGGAAACATGTGTCTACATTTTTGTTAAATTAGAATGTCATCTATTCAAGACTAGAGCTCAATTAGAGCTTGATGAGAAATTCTAGGGTTGATCCAATATCAATTATTCCAGGTAATAACAATCTTTTGAATCTTTGTAACACAGGTTCAGAGCTATCCAGGGATTCTTTGCCAAGTAAGTATTTTGCCAAGTAGTTTTAATAAAAAAGTCTCTTTCGGCATTCACATAAGATTCTTGAATCATTTGCCTCTCCTTTGGCTTCAGAATTTATCATTAAAACAATGCAAAATGTCCTTCCGCTTTGGATTATTTGTATTGCATCTCCATCAGTTCTTTTTTTTCTCCATCAGTACTTAAGTTGTAAATATTACCTTAAAAAACCCTAGATTTTCAAATAGAATTAAAAATATTATAGCATGTTATAACTTAAAATATACTAACCCTAATGCTTTTTTTGTCAAATCATAATTCAATCTCAATCATGTTAATTTATGGTTAAAATTTCAGGTTACCACACTTCCGTTATGTAGTTTAATATTGGAAAGAAAATTCTAAGGTGGCCTTACACTTGAATCAAGCAATGTCACACCTCACCTCTGTCTTTGACTGCCTGGTATTGATAACTTCCACAGAACTAACATTGTCTATCTTTTATAATGTAGGCCAGTTACTGTGCTATCATTTCCATGAGTTTCAATTAAGCTGGGTACTTCAGAACACACAAATGTAATGTGTTATTTCAGTGAATGCAATGCTAGACTGTAAAGATGACAAAGAACTTCTGAGACCAAATTACCCAAGCTTTAGGTAATGTGTTCTCTATTAATAGAGCAGTTCTTGTAGCAATATTTTATTCTGAATAGAGTAATAAAGGATGGCTGGCATCATCAACTAGCAAGTTATTGTGATTCTGAAGAGTTTGAAACCTCAAGCTAGAGAGCAAGTACAATTTTAGTATAATAAAGAATAGATTCAAAACTGTTTCCATCACCTCTCCATTGACATAACAAGATGAAAAACTGTTCTGTTCTCTCCTATTAATAATCTGATGACAATACTAATTGACAATACTAATGTAGACATTTCTAAAAAGCCGAAACAATCACAGTATCTAGTTAAATAGAATATATGCAAAATTTAAATGTCTTGTTATAGTCTTGAGAAAAATAATTTACAATATTGCAGGTGTTGTATGTGCTGTGACATTTTTATATTAATAAATAGAGATCTAATAAGAAGTTGTTCTTAGGTGTTATTAAATGGTTTCCAAATTTAGAGACTCTACATACAATACAGTGAAGCACTCGCCCAATGAGCATTATAATCACAATTGTTAGATTTGAGCCTAATGTTTTAGCTACTGTGTCAATTAATTTCACTGAGAATTTTCTAGTTTTCATTGACCCTTGATTTTATGAAGCACGATACCCAAATAATATATACAAAAGACATAAAACAAGTCTCACCATCCGTTCTTCTAATGAGCAACTTTTCTGCATTTTTTTGAAGACAGATTTGTTCATTCTTCTAGTACTTCAAGGGATAGTCAACATTCTTCACAGATATAATTAAAGTACATCACTTCCTTTAGATATACCTTATTAATTTTCCAATGTATATGATTTAAAATGTCATATCTTGGGCCAAATACTTTAATCCAAGGGTTATCTTGGCTTTAAAAGGTCTTAAAGAAGCCTTTTAAAACAGCTTCCCAAATAATATGTCCTGGTTTTTGTTTTTGGATTGCTGTTGCAATTGTGCTTGATTGAAATATTTGAAACTTAAGAAAGATTTAAATTCTTGTAGAATTAAATCCATGGCAACTTCAATCTTTTCCTTGTTAATTATAATATTGCTTATTAATAAAGTTGTGAGGGTATTTTTATTGCCCAATATTGACTTAAAATGTCTTATTTTGACATAGGGAGCTTTGGTGGCTTAGTTTTAAAGAGATTCGCTGCCACCCAAAGGCATGTGATTGCCATTCTACAGGAGAAATATAGGCAATCTCCTTTCACACAATTTATAGCCTTTGAAAACCCACTCAATGGTCATTTATGAGTTCGTTCCAAAGTGGGGGTATATTACAAAAATAATTTTGACCTACAACACAAACTAAAGATTGTATTTCACCATCCATAAGTGATTCAAATCTTTTTGTTTTCAGTAAGCAAGTTTGTGACATCTATACATTGCCAATTATTAATGAACTCTCTATGAATCTTGATGATTCAAGAGTGAATCATCTTTATCATGATAGTTTCACAAAGTGTAGACAGTGTTCCAACAGAGGGACACACCATAAGGAAGTTCAGGTTTTAAAAAAATCAGTTTAAAATAAGTCTACGAAAAGAAAATAATAGCCTTAAGTATTTGCCACATGAATTTAGACATTCTCAAGAGTTCTTTCATTATACAACTTTCAAATGCATAGTAAGTAATAATAATGCCATGGATTGATTAGGACCATTTTGGTCTTTAAACTGAAATTTTTACTTTTTAGCACTTTAGAAGAAGACCTTGATGGTAAATGTCCCCAGTGCAACATCTTTTGATTTATTGGCTTCTGCTACCACGGATGTTGATTGCAGATCCAAGGAAAATGAAATCCCTGACAATTTCAAACATTCACCATTTATCATGATATTGTCTATTTGTCCAGTGGTAAGGATTTTTTTTTTAATGTTGAAATGAAACTCACATTTGCAACACTGATCTTTGTAGTCTTTTATATATTCTCCAGCCAAAGCTTTCAGCCTTCTTCAATTTTTGAAAGTAAGATTGTGTCATCTGCATAACATAGGCTGTTGAGTAGTCTACCTCTAATCCTGATGTCCAACTCTTCTTCTTATCTTGTAAATTCTCAAAATTTTTAACAGCATACAGATTGAATAAGTATGGAGAAAGGAAACAATCCTGATATACACCTTTTCTATTTTAAAAGCATATAATGTTTTCTCATTCTGTTGGGACATTCTTCTCAATATTATCAAATGTGTTATGACTCGTATAGTCAAATGCATTTGCATAATAAATAAAGCACAAGTAAGCATCTTGTGTATGAATTTTGGTGTTGGTGAAGAGTGTTAAATATACAATGAAAAGCTAAAAGAGCAAACAAATCTGGACTGCTAAAAGAACAAATAAATATGTCTGAAATCTATCTGCATGAAGTGTAACCAGAGTGCTCTTTACAGGTAATATTTGTGAAACTTTGCCTGTTTTTCTTAGGGAATGTTGTCTGGAGAAGATTGTTCTTGGAAAAAAAACATCATGCTGGGAAAGTTAAAAGGTCAGCAAAATAGATGACAAAACCCTCAATGAGAAGAATTGGCATGATGACTAAAAATATGAGTTTGAGAAAGGAGAATTGTCATCCATCTCAAAAATAACAGGCCTTTGAAAACCCTATGAACACTAGAGAAATAACGATCATTATAGAACAAGGTTCAGATCTTTTGTTCATAGGATCGCTATGAGTCATATTGGATTCAACAACACTCAACAACATCAATGATGAAGATTATGATGGTACAGCAGGATAACCCAAGGTTAAGGTCTGTCGTTCAAAATTCTATCGCCACTATTTGTCATCGTTGATTCAGAGGCACTAAATAAAATAATAACTTGAGAAAAGTTTTGAGACATTGAACAACATTGTGTGAAGGGAGACCAGAAGCATTTTGTGATGGCATTAAAGATATAATAAAGTGAAAGAAAAGAAATGACCAAGAACTAGTCAAAATTAGTATTCAAAATGAATGGATATCAACATGGATATTTTCTTTAAAAAGAAAGAAATTGTCAAAGTGAATATAAAAAAACCATGAAAATAGCTATTGATGACAGACTGACTAAGTAGAAGAAATTATGAAGTAAAAGAGTTGAACAAAAAGTTTCAAAGCATAGCTTGAGAAGACAAGTTTCATAATAAAATCAAAGGGAATATGAAGCTCAACATTTTTCAAGCTGAAGGAACTGAAAAGTCTTGAGCTTCAAGTTGCAATCTTAAATAGTTCTACTGTCCAAACATAGTGAATAACAAAGAAAGCATCAAATGAGGTTGACAGGAATGTACAGAGTCAGTCAGTATACCAAGTAACTGGTTGATGTTCAATTATTTTAGGAGACAGTGTATGGTCAAAAATTTAGAAGGAAAAATATGAGTTGATCACACTAAGGGCATTTATGAGAAAGAAGACTCTATAAAATGGTAGAATATCAAATGAAATATTTCAGCAAAGGGGCAGTATGCTGATAACACTCCACTGACATTTCCAAGTGATTTGGAAGTTACCTGGCCAACCAATTAGAAATATATATAATTTTATCATTCTAGATTAAGGAGATCCAAGAGAACGTTGAAATTATTGAATAATATCATTAAGCTTGAAATAATTTTTACATCATTACAGTAGTACAGAAACAATGAATTACAAGAAATCTATGCCAGATTCAGAAGATAAAAGACATTATTAATGTGATTATCTGATGGATCCTGGTAGAAAGCAGACAGTACAAAAGAAAGATCTTGACTTGTGATTTATTGTCTATGCAAAAATGTTAGACTGTATAGATCAAGTTAACTTATGGACAATAGTGAGTATAAAGAGAAATTCCAAAAGTCTTAATTATGTTCTTGAAGAACCTTTATGTAGATTGAGAGGCAGTTTCTAGAACAGAAAAGAAGGACAGTTTCTAGAACAGGAGATGGGAATATTGCATGAGTTTAAATCAGGAAAGATATTTTTCAGAGTTTGAGTCTTCCATCATAATTATTCAATAAAATCAGGATTAGTACTATAAAAATAGCTTTATTTTACTCCTGGTGGGTAGACAAACTAGTAAAGCTATTTTAAAATAATGAAGAACTCTAGTGAAGAAAAAAATAGAGTAACAATTTGGTTTTCTGTGTTTACCTCCTCATATTCTGAAATCCTCTAACATTATATAAAGGATATAAAAAGATTATAGAAACTCTCATGCGTTAGGTCCAAAGGTCCAGCCTTTATGAGGCTATAAAAGAATGCCCATGGATTGGAGGTGTTTCCAAAATCATAGAGAAGGTTTATGTCCATGAAAGAAAAATCTGTGATAATTAATCAAAGACCCACCCAGGATAGGTTAGCAAAATATAAAAACACATTAATCTTTAACAGAGAGAGGTTCTGAATAGCTTTACTTTAAGAGAAGAACTGAATGGTATCTGGCCAACATTATTTAATTTTTTATTGAATAATTTTTATCAAAGATATTTTAATAACATGATATTTTGAAAGGTGCAAGGAAGATGGATACGCTTTATAGGGGAAAAGCACATCTGAAAGAGATTAAATCTAAGGCATAATACCAATAAACAATTTGTTTAACTGATTAAGAATTGGCGATGAATGTGTTTTGAAAACAGGAAGATCCAGAAATTCCTTTCCCCAGTCATCTCAGATTAGTGATGGCCCTATCACCTGATGAAAGAAAAGTGGAGCTTATCTTAACAACTGAAGAAAGTGTAACTGGAATGATTGTATAGATGGCATCAGAGACACTTTATCAGCAGGTTTTATGCGGTTATACTGCCAAATATGTTCCCCTTATATGACTTCCTGAGAAACTATTGGAAGATATCTTCCATTAAAAACAAAGAGTAAACTAAAAATAGAAATTATACCACGAAACAAAAACAAATATTGTGTAGGGCTAATGTGAAAGGGAAATTCCAAAAAGACATTATGGCTTAGATGAGAGGGAACCCACTATCCCGGATGGCTCAAGGAGAATGTCCACGGGGTGCAGGTGTTAGAAAACTGTGAGAGAAACGGCTATGTTCCTAGTAGAAAATTCTGTGATAATTAATCATAGGCTTGTGGAAAGGTTAGCACAATATAAAAGCACATTAATCACTAACACTAGAATAGATTTGGGATAAAATGGACTCTGGAAATGGACCCTTTAGATATTAGTAGAGTAAAATATCTATTTGTGCAACTGTGACCCTTTGACACTAAAGATAGTAGAAAATTATTTCAGTTTAATACCATTTCCCGAAGGACATCTATGTGAAGATAGCTATGAGATTAGTTTGTTTCATTAATATCTTCATCTAACTTAAGGGTAGACTCATCTAGCACTATAAAATAATAACTCTAATATTCATATGCATTACACATACAAGTTATAATGTTAGGTATTGATCATTTTCGTACAGATTTGCTAATTCCTTGTATGTAAGCAGCAGCATGTAATTTTTATTTGAAAATGGAAACATAGAGCATGGCTAACACTAAGACTGAATTTAGACCTGAACTTATATCAGGGTTCCGTTCCTACATCTCCATCACAATTTAGTTCTGATGTCATCTTTTTGCCTTTTCTTGCTGTGTATCATAGAGTCAGATCTGACTGGCACAGGAGGAGATTGCCCCTCTTTTTCCATTGGAAAATTGGTGGATTCAAATGGCTTGCCTTCCTGATTGCCACACAGCTTCTTGCCACTAGATCACCAGAGTTCCATTGGCTCTGATGTCATTTGAAAGCCTATTTTTTTAAAAACAAAGAAACTAAGTGTTGTTCTTGTTGTTGTTATGTGCCATCGAGTTGCTTGTGACTCATAGTGACCCTATGTACAACGGCCTAAACTCTGCTCTGTCCTGTGTCAATCTTTCTGTCTCTGAAACACCCACCCTGATTATCCTAGTCACTGAATTAATCTAACTCATAGAGGGCCTTCCCCTCCTGCGCTGTCCCTCCACCCTACCAAGCATGATGTCCTTTTCCAAGGACCGGTCCCTCCTTACAACATGTGCAAAGTATGTTAGACAAAGCCTCAGAATCCTTGCCTCCAGAGAGCCTACCTGTTTAACCCTCTCCAGGATGAATCTGTTTATTTTCCTAGCAGTCTATGGTACCCTCAATACTCTTCTCCAGCACCACAGCTCAAAGGCATCAACTCTCCTTCTATCCTCCTTGGTCATTGTCCAACTCTCTGATGCATAACAAGTGATAGCAAAGACCATGGCCTAGATCAGACATACCTTAGTCTCCAGAGAGACATCATTGCTCTTCAGTACTTTGGAGAGGCTCCTAACAGCAGACTTTCCCATGGAAATATGCTTTTTAATTTCCTGGCTACTGGTGCCAAGAGTGTTGACTGTGGAGCCATGTAAACTAAAGCTGTGTGCAATCTCAATCTCTTCACCATCCATCCTGATGCTGCCAATTGGCCCAGTGGTGAGAATCTTGGCTTCTTGACATTGAGCCTCAATCCATATTGTAGGCTGCAGTCCTTGACCCTCTGCAGCAAGCACCTCAGGTCCTCCTCAGTTTCAGCAAGCAAGATTGTGTCATCTGCATAACACAGATTGTTGATAGATCTTCCACCAATCTTGACCCCACATTCCTCCTCATAGAGCCCAACCTCCTGGATTATTCTATTTTATTAACAAAACTTTTATCCACTGTTAACTCATCTATTCAATAGATATTTTTTCAAAATTATGGTGTTTATTTGGGAGGTCAAATGGGCAAAATGTAGTTTGGCAGCAGGATAATATTTCTCAGTCAAGAACAGCTTCCAAAATGTGCTCATAGACACCTCAGCCATCAGTCTTGTAGTTTTAGTCTAATGTTACAAAGCTCTTGTTATTGGGTCAGAACTGATGCATAGCTGACCCTGCAGTGGGTTTCCAGGGGTATAAATTCACACAGTTGGGCTCATGCTTCTGAGAAGCTACAGTGCAGCTTCTTACCACGAGACCATGAGAGCTCCCATCAAGCTCTCATTGTCATTTCATGGAGTTGAATCAGAATTGACTGTAGATGATCAGAACTCATCCCTCAGTAAGTTTTCAGAGGCATTGAATTTAGTACAGGAGGACATTCCCTATCCTTCCCCAGTGGAGCAAGGGGTGGATTCAAACCATGTACCTTTTGGGTTGCAGTGCAAGCTTCTACCACTAGGCAGTAAAAGCTTGGCAAAGTTCTTAAACTCTGAGAGTCTACCAACAAACTTCGCTCTGGCTCTGTAGAGTAGCAGTCTCCAGGTCAGCTTTATCTCATGGCAGGTCCGTGGTTCTGTGCTGTGTCTGCTGCTGTGGTGGCGGCTGTTCCTGTAGGTCAGGAATCTGAGGCCCCAAGGTCATGCACTCCTCATGCTCTCCTTCTTCTTGATCCATGGTGAGATTCTCAATTTCTTCTGCTGAATCCACTCCATTTAATGGCAAAAGTAGCCTAACTCCTTATGCAGTGTCTGACATACTCCATTCACATGTCTTCATTTATCCCATGGCAAAGTCAAACTCAATGGCTAGAAAAGTAATTTTGAACATTTGAACAATAGACTTTTAGTACCACAAGACACCGCCTGGATTTTCTACTCCGTCACCTTCATATTTGGAAAATTAAGTTTCCCAATAAAATCATCTTGCTAATAAGTACACTCATGAAAGCATGTAAGCTGGTTTCCGTAAGAATGACAGAAGAATTGATACTTTTGAGCTGTAGTGTTGGAGAAGAGTATTGAACATTCTATAGACTATCAAAAGAACAAAGAGGTATGTCTTGGAGAAAGTGTAGACAGAGTGCTCCTGGAAGACAAAAATCAAACTTCATGGCACCATACTTTGAGTATGTTACTAGAAAAGACATTCCTTAGAAAGGAAAAACATGCTTGGAAAGGTAGAGGGTCTACCAAAGAGAAGAAGATCTTCAGCCACATGGATTGACACCGTGACTGCAGCAATGGACTCCAATATCTTAGAGATTTTCAGGATGACACAGAATAGGTCTGGGTTCTGATCTGTTATTTATAAGGTCACTATGAGATGAGTCATACTCAACTCAACATCATCTAACAACAATTAATGACAAGAGGGATCTCACCTCACTAATAATAAGACTAATGAAAACAAAGAGAAGCTTTAAGTGAGGTTTATACATTGTATGTCATGAGTTACCATTATTCAAACAGATGTACACATGTGGATTGCCAAAAGAACAAACTAGTCTGTTCTAGAAGAAGTATAACCAGAGTGCATTTAAATTTTATCAACATAGCTGTATCTAAAAATAAAAATGATTGACTGATGGTACTTACTATTAGAATTTGTATAATTTCATTAAAGTTAGAAAAGCAGTAAGAATAACTATTAATATTTGGAGGGTTTTTGTAAAATGCTCCATATATATGGCGTGAAATTATTTTAAGTTAAATCTACATCCTTTAAAAAATACATAAAGTTTGTTAAATTTCCCATTAACTCATTACAATCCAGCTAAATCCAGTGGAAATAATGGTATTAACTTCTAAAGCAATGAGAGAAAATTTGATATGGAATATTAGCAACATAAGCAACTGTCTCCTTTGTTATAAAATCAAAACATCATTCAACGTTTTTGTCAAAGAGTCTATAGAATAATCCTGACCACAAGGGAGAAAGGCTCACCAGAACTTCAAATTCTCATGGACTCAAAACTTTCGGAATCACGGACAATGTGTAAATCTGATATAATCATTAAATCTTAAAATCAAACTATCCTTTGATGTCTGCTTCAAACCCTATAATAATTTCATTTATCTAGTGAAAATACACATTTTGAACAGTATGTTTTTCTAAGAATTTTCTACAGGGCATGAAATTGACAACAATGCCTTGGAATATTAGACGAGAAGCTTAGAGAGCAGTAAGCTTATGTTAATCAGGGAAGAACAACTCAGAAAAGGAGAATGAAAATAGCTCAAAACTGTAAAATATCGTCAAGGTCATTGAATTGTACATGAAGAATTGTTGAATGTTTTGCTTTGTGTATTTGCAAAAAGTAACATACACTTTTAAAAGATTATCTTTTGGTTTGCTGTAATGAAATTAATTAAATGAAAATAAAACATCTAAATACCTACACTTGAGATACTTTCAGCATGCTTAAAATCTCAATGGCTGTGAAAATTCAAGCAAGAAAAACTAAAACAAACAAACTTACCCAGCATAATCAATGACAAAAATTGATTATCTATTCTATAAATAATTAATAAAACAGAGCACAGCACCTCAAGTAATTGACAGTACTAATTCTCTACCAATGTAAATAAAAGAAGGTAGAATTAGTTTTCAAAGTATACATCAAGAAAAGAATCAGATAAAATCAGAGGGTTTTTTGCTACCTTGTCACCTGAATCAGCAGCTAATGACCACCATGAATATGCAAATAAAATCTAGTTTGAATCTAAGCAAATTAAATCAAGCACTATTTTACTAAAATTGAAATCCCTTTAAAAGCCTACACGTAGACTGTATTTTCATTTGATTATAGATTTTATCTGCACGTGCATGCAAACTCTACAGATGTTATCTCAAAAATAATAATATTGATTTCACATGTTAACAATCTGGAATTTATATGTTTTCATCAAATTTGCCATAGTTGTAAAAGGAACTATACTGTTGTTGTTGATATGTTGATATGTTGTGTTGTTATTAAGCCACCTGAGATTCACAGTAACCCTAAGTACAGCAGCTCTGAAGCCTGCTCTGTCCTGAGCCAGTCTCACTGACTGACACACCTACCCCCATTGTTCTAGTTACTTTATCAATCCATCTCATGCGGGGTCTTGCTCTTCTGTGTTGTCGCTCCACCCTTCTGAGCATGATGCCCTTCTCCAAGGCTCAGTCCCTCCTGGTCACGTGCCCAAAATATGTGAGACACAGCTTTAAAAGTTCTAGCCTCCGAGGAGAACTTGGTTTCACCCTCTCCAAGACAGATCTATTTGTCTTCTTGTTCAGGGCTCTTCTCCAGGACCACAGGACAAAGGCATCAATTCTTCTTCTTTTATCCTTAGTCATTGCCCAGCTCTCTGATGCATAGCAAGTGATTGAAAAGATCATGATCTGGGTCAGGAGTTTCTTCATCTCTAGACTGACATTGTTGCTTCTCAGTACTCTGGAGACAACAGATTTTCCCCGATGCAATTCAATTTTTTATTTACTGAATGCGATTGTGGAGCCACGCAAGTTCTGTTAACAAACTCAATCTCTTTTTCCTTCTATCACGGTGCTGCCAATTGGTCCAGGGGTGAGAATCTTAGTCTTCTTGATGTTGAGCTTCAATCCATATTGGAGACTACAGTCCTCTACCTTCTGCAGCAAGCGCTACAGGTCCTCAGTTTCAGCAAAAGGAACCATAAGTAATTATCTTTATAAACTGTTGCATGTCAGTAGCACAGAAATAAAAATTACTACAAATGAACAATACTATCTACTTCAAAACATTGTAATTTGTGTTGCTTATAAAGAATGTCAATGAGCAAATAAAGGTTTTGAGTAATAAAACTACTTCAGATGAAAATGGATAAGGAGCTGTGTTGACAAGCCAAAGTGGTGGTCTGAATCCACCAGCTACTACAGAGAAGAAAGTTGGGTAATTTTCAATTGTGCAATTTCTAGCCCTTGAAAATCTCCTGGAGGATCAGCTATGAATAGGGAGGAACTTGAAAAATATAGCATAGTCATCATTTAGTCATCACAGTATAGTACAAATAAGCATTGTATACATATACATAATTAGAAACTGCTTGGCAATTCCAAAGACACATGATTTAAGTCCACCAGCTGGTCTTTGGCAGAAGGATGGACAGTCCCCGGATGGACAGTCACCTCCCGTGAGATGCTGCTTCTGATAATCTGCTGGAAGATCATTTATGGGTTGAGTGCAACTCAGATTAAACAGCAATAACAACAAGACTCTACTTCTTTTAGACCTTGAGAAATATGTTTGAAATTATCAAAATATTGGCTTACTAAGCTTTAGGCTTAACATGCCATTTTCTGAATCGAATGCATGTGTGCTGTTGCACTGGCTAACCAATCAATTTAAATTGACATTTTGTTAGAACAGGAATGTTTGGGGAATAAAAGATAAACACTCTTTTCATTGTTGCTCATAAATCAATTGTATTCTGTTCACAGAACGTAGAAAATCCTTTAGCTCAAGTTATTAAAATAGAATTCTAGCAAAACAACTGCACTTTTCTTCTTACCCAGTGTAAAGTATACATGAAAAAGTGCATACATAGTGTCGATCAAGAATGTTATTGCAAGCATATTCTTCCAGTAGTAATTGTTTTGATTAATTTTATGAGACAAGAATATACAATATTTTTTTTAAAAAACTACTTTGTTTTAAACAAAATCAGGAAGCTAAGAGTAATTTGTCATGTTTTCTTTTGTTAAACTCTCAAACTCATTGCTGATGAGTTACAAGGACTCACATCTGGCCCTTCATTGGGTTTCCAGGCAGTATATCATTGGGAAGAGACTGCTCACCTTTTTCTTGAGGAACCTCTGGTGAATTTGATCTACCTGAGAAGTGCAGTTTTTGCATTATCAGCTCAACTCCGTGAAGACAAAGCCACCAGAATTCCTTTGCCATTTATTGTTGTTTTGATTGGTTTGGGGGTTTTTTTGGTGGTTTGTGTTGTTGTTTTTTCTATTAAGTACCCTTAAGACCAATATGACTCATACTCCATGAACAATGAATCTGAGCCTTGCCTTGTCCTGTGCCATCCTCATCTCTGTCTCTGTCTCTATCTCTCTCATCTCTCTCTCTCTCTCATCTCTATCTCTATCTCTATCTCTATCTCTATCTCTCTATCTCTCTATCTCTATATCATCTATATCTATCTATCTATATCATCTATATCTATGTGTCTCTCTCTTTCTATCTCCATCTCTATCATCTATATCTATATCTATATCTATATCTATATCTATATCTATATCTATATCTATATCATCTATATCTATATCATCTATATCTATGTCTATGTCTGTGTCTGTGTCTGTGTCTGTGTCTGTGTCTGTGTCTATATCTATCTATATCTATATCTATCTATATCTTCTTGACCCCACTGATGAAGTCACTATACAGACCCATCTTGTAAAGCTTCCTTAGTTGTTGTGTGCCCTCACACTGGTTACAGCTTACAGCAGCAGAATAAAAAGATGCTTGGTCCTGAGGGAATTTTTTTTGCTATGGTTGAACTCATTTTCACCCACTGTCTCAACCAATGAAAATAACTAATCTTATGACAGAAACATTGCTCTGGTGGCATCCTTCTGGCAGTTGTTTCTTCATGTTTCTGTTGGCCATTTGAATATCTTCCTCTGTGAAAACTCTTTCCATATCTTTGCCCATTTTGTAGTGGGGTTACTACTTACTGGGAACAAACATTTGACAATACCAACTCACATAAGGGTCTCATAATGAATGTTTATAGAATACTTTTGGGACTCCACAAGAAAAAGATAGAAGCTCTTTTTGATGAAAGTGCAGGTGACAAGAACCACTGCCATGTGAGGGAGCCATCTAAGAAGTTAATCTTTCCATTCTTAGACAGTACTTTAAATAAAACAATTAGAAACCTAACAGCAGTCTCATAGCACTTGCTCCTGGATTCTGGACTTGCAGAAACCATGAGATTAAAAGTGTATGGTTGTCTGTTTTCTTTGAAACTGTTGAGTATAGGTGTACTTTTTTTTTTACACAGAATATTATTCATTAAATCAATAAGTATTTTCTTTTAATGTATATCTTGGGAGAATGGACTATAAATTTCTTCTTATTAAATTTCACTTAATATACTTATTAAATTCCTTAAATTTAAAACATTAGAATTCTGTTTCATTCAATTTAATAAGCAGTCTAAAGCTCCTTAGTAATTTATCCCTTCTTATTTACTGTTTCCTATATATTGTGATTCTATGCATTTCTAATTCTTTTAAAATATTGTTAACTATTATTGCTGTAGAGTTGATGACTTACACACTCAATAGTTGTTTAGTTTTATTTTGGTAAACTTATCCAGATGAAGTTAGCTCATATCTTTGAATATGTTGCTGAAGAACAAGCTGGTTGCCATTACAGGGTCCTGGGAATCCTGAATCTTTACTAAGTTGGTGAAGATTCTATGTACATGTTCTCCTCATCAGTCCATTCTTAAATTCAACAGAAAAATACTGGGACCCGGGTGACCACCAATCTGGTTCATAAGCACAGGGTCGTGCATATATGCTGATATCAGCTGTCTGCAAAAGTCATGACCTGGGAGGGTTACCTGTCAAAATCCCACCACGCTATTGGTAGTTCTTCTCACACCACTTTGAGAAATTGCAACGCCCTCTAGCTTCAATGTTACCACTAATGTTAGCAGTACTAGTAAAATTACACCTAATAAACCATTTAGGGTAATTATGTCTATTTAAACATGTTTTTTAATTTGTCTGTTTAAACAGTAGTTGTTTACAGATTACTTCATGAATGTGTTGTTAAAATATGAAAACACGGGTACAATAAGTTTTGAATTCAATACATTTTGGTGGATATTGTTTCTAATAAGATAAAAGCTTTTATCTTTGTTTTTTGTTATTAGAGAGTTATATAACTCTTTAATGTTAGTGTTTAAAATGACATAATATGATAAATATAAAAGGAATCCTTTAATGGAGGAAAGTCCACTCTAGATATTCTCAGAAAGTAAAATAAATAAGGAAATAATTAAACATTTCACTTTATTTTTCCTTTTATTAATTTTACTTTATTTACAAAAGCTCAGTTGTTAAGTACTTGGTTTGAACCAACCAGCACATAAGCTGGAGAAAGAGCAGCAGTCCATTTACAGCAAAGATTAAAGAAATACATAAAAATACACTCATTCTTGTGAAGTCAATGCTGAGTCATAGTCACACCGTGCCTTTGATTTGGCAACTCAACTCCTTTCATAATAGGCCATCAGAGCTATATAAATGCAGAGAGTATGTGATCACTCTAAAGTGGTTAGTTAGTTTGTTGATGATATAAATAAATATCATCCTTTGGATTGTTGGTAGTGGTTTTGTCCACAGATCTAGTACAACTCTTTGTAACCCTAAGACCAAAAAATCTGAACTCTGTTCTCTTTTGTGTCATCATCATCATCTCTGACCCACTTGAGCTCACACCTTTGCCAATGCAACTGAAGTGAAACCACTTTCAAAAGTCTAGCCTCTCCTCGAAACATGTCTAAAATATGTAGATGAGGCTTTGTCATCTTTGAGTCAATGGAGAATTCTGGTTGCTTTTTCAAAGATATATCTGTTCTTTTGGAGGTGCATGTTATATTTATTACTCTTCTCCAACACCACAACTCAAAGGTAACAATTATTTTTCTGTCATTCTTATTCGTTATTCAGTTCTCAGATATGTAACCATTAATAGAAACGACCACAGTCTGAATCAGGCACAACATAGTTTCAAATTCATATCATTGTTCCTTAGTAATTTGGAGAGGTCTCTGACAAGAGACGCTTCCAATGCAATATATTTCCTGCCATTCTGATTGCTTTGACCAAGGATGTTGATTTGTGGGTCAAAGTATAATGAAATTATTGACAGATTTAATCTCTTCTCCATTTAACATGATGTTGCCTATTGGTCCAATGGAGATTTATTTTTGTGTGTTCTTGACATTGAGATATGATTTTGAAAAGTCTTCTGATCCTAATAGTACATTCTTCTTAATTACGTTCAGCTATTCAAATTATTTATTCAATATACAAATTGTGTAGATATGAATAGAGGATATAACTTTGACAAAGACATTTCTAATTTTAAACCAGGCAGTGTTTCCTTTGTGGCTAACTCTAAGAGGAATGGGAATCTTCAATATAGGTAGCAGGAGACCATTTCCCCAGCTGGAACTAATGCAATGGATATTTTTTCAAAATTCTAGCTCCGCAGGATCATAACAGATTGTGATTAACAATGAGATTCTTGAGAATCCAAGAACATTTAATTGTGCCTAGATTGACCTAGATCAAGAGGCTGTTGTCTGAAGTGACCAAGGTAACAAACACTCCATGGTTTAAAATTAAGAAAGGAGAGCTTCAGTGTTGTGTCCTCTCTTGATACTTATTCTACCTATACTCTGTACACATTATGCAGGAATCTTAACTTTATGAAGAAGAATGGGCATCAGGATCAGAGGAAGACTCCTCAACAACCCGCATTATGGAGATGACACCACCTTACTTGGCTGAAAGTGGGGAGTGCTTGAAGCACTTGTTGAAGAAAATAAAGTACAGTCTTCATTATGTATTGAAACTCAACATGAAGGGAAAAAAAAATCTTACCACATGACCAAAAGGCAACATCATGGTATATGGAGAAATGATTGAAACTTATTTGTTCTCTAAATCAACATCCTTGATACCAGCTGTCAGGAGAAGATAAGGGGATGTCTTACACTGGGAAAATCTGCAGTTAGGGACCTCTCCAAATTATTGAGGCACAAGAGTACAAAGCTAAGGAATAAGGTGTATTTGATTTGTGTCATACATCTGAGAGCCGGACAATGAATACTTATGGCAGGAGACATAGTGATGCCTTTAAAATATGGTGTTTCTGAAGAGTAGTGAGTATCCCATGGACTTCTAAAAAAATAGCCAGTTACCTCTCAGAAAAAGTGAAGACAATGTGCTTTTTGAAGGTGAAGGTGGCAATGCTTTGTCTCATATAATTTGAGAATTTTTCCAAGAGAAGTAATTCTTTGGAGAGGGCCATCAAGCTTGGAAAGGTGGAAGATAAGCAAAAGAGTGGAAGATCCTCAAACAGATGGATTGATACAATGACTACAGCAATGGGCTTAAGTGTGTCAACAATAGTGAGGATAATATAGGATAGGACAGGGTTCAGATCTGTTATTCATAGGGTGTCTATATGTCATACTTGACTCTATGGCATCTAACAACAACACATTTTTATCTCTTAGCAAGAAAAAGTTCATCTTGATAATAACTACTGCTTTGCATAATGGTCAAAGTGTAATGGGGACATAACTGACACTAAAAGAATAGCTTGTTTAATAAGAGCTTGAATGCATTTCATCAATAAAATGCCAAACTATGAGAGCCAATACTGTGCTTCTAAGATGTAAATGCATATACAATTCAATCATGTAAATGAAATATTCCCATTCTTCTCCTCAGTGTCAGCCACAGTTTGTTATGGTCCACACAGTCAAATGCCTTTACATAACAAATGAAACACAAACATTCTTCTGGTATTCCCTGCTTTCAGCTAAGATCCATCTAACATCAGCCACAATATCCCTAACGACGACCCATTTTAAACCCAGCCTGGACTTCCGGCTTTTGACTATGTGGATCATAACAAACTGTGGCTGACTCTGAGAAGAGTGGGAATCCCAGAACATTTAATCATGCTAATGTGATGCTAAGGTGCGCCTGATACAGGCCATGGTCTTTGCAATCGCTTGTTATGCATCAGAGAGTTGGACAATGACTAGAGAAGATAGAAGGAGAATTGATGCCTTTGAGCTGTGGTGCTGGACAAAAGTATTGCATGTATCCTGGACTGCCAGGAAAACAAACAGATTCATCCTGGAGAAGGTTAAACCAGGCTACTCCTTGGAGGCAAGGATTCTGAGGCTTCGTCTGACATACTTTGGACATGTTGTAAGGAGAGACAGGTCCTTGGAGAGAGACATCATGCTTGGTAAGGTGGAGGGACAGCGCAGGAGGGGAAGACCCTCTATGAGGTGGATTGATTCAGTGACTGGGGTAATCGGGATGGGTGTGTCAGAGGCCATGCGATTGGCACAGGATAGAGCAGGATTTAGGGCTGTTGTACGTAGGGTCGCTATCAGTCACAAACAACTCGGCAGCACATACAACAACAACAACAAATGAAATATGCATTTTCAAATGTGGGTTTGCAAAGCATTTTTGACATCAAATAAAAAATCTTGTCATAAATGTTAACTTTTTATAATGCATAATTTTCTACTCTAAAAATATGTCTTTTATGTACTTTTCAGATATATTTTATTTGTCTATCCAGTTTAATTGAAATGGGAAATAATTTTTGGGTCTAAACTCAACTAAACTCATCATCAACAAGTAGGAACTGACTCATCTGTGGATTTCCAAAAGGTTTCTCAGGCCGTGTATCACACAAGAGATAACTGTCCATCTTCCTCCCACAGAGCAGCTGGTAGATTTGAACAACTGCCATTGATTTGCATCATGACTCACTATGCACAAAGTCACCACAGTGTCTTATTTTAAGTCTAATAAACCTTAAAAGCATGTATTAGCCCATTTGTTTGGCAGTTGGACATTTATAAAATTAAGACAGTTTGGATATTTTCTTCTTTTATAGTTTTAAAGTTAACTTTTACCTATTGACAAGAAAGAGATTTTTTTTTACATATTTCATTATAAACATACATAACTATTAATTTTTATACTTTCTTGGTACACTTTGTGTATGATGTACGTTACCATAGCTGAATACAATTTTGTCCACTCTTATTTCTTTAGACACTCTACCATCTAAATCACTCATCAAAATATAAATATCACTCTTGCCCTGGAAAAATTGTACAGTATATATGACTGCTTTGACCTTTTCAATATTCTCCATTTTGACTGGTTGTCTGTTCCAATCATAATAGATTCCAGGGGTTGTAAACAGGAAAAGGTGACTCTGAGAAACGAATCAAATTACAGAATACTGAAAAGGTCATAGTAGGATGGTTTTAACTACACAGCACAAAAGATGCAGAAAGAAGATATTTTGATCTTTGAGAAATGAGTACATGTTATTTTATGTATGTATTAACATTAACAAGTAAAAGTAAATGATAAGCTTCCATTTGTTTATCACACTTTAAAAGTTGTGATGTCTGATAGGTCTCTAAGCACATTCGCTGTGCAACTTTAATATAAACTCTGCATTTCATTTTTAATTAATACTGTATCAAATAATCTTGCTGTCAGAACCCTCAACATATTAGTTATTGTTGTTAGATGTTACTGAATTGACTATGACTCAAAGTGACCCTATAAATAATTACTCTGACTCTTGCCCTATCTTGAGCCAACCTCATTGTCTCTGCCATCTCATGAAGGGTCTTCTTCTTCAGTTCTGATCCTCTACCCTTCTAAGCATTATGTTTTTCTCTAAGAGCTGTCCAGTCCTTGACAACACGTCCAAAGCGTGTGTGATAGAGCTTTAAAATCCTTGCTTCCAAAATGTAACCTGGTTTTACCCTCTCCAAGACAGATTTATTTGTTCTCTTGGCAATATATTATATATTCAATACACTCTCCAGCACCACAACTCAAAGGCTCCAATTCTTCCATCATTTTTATTCATTGTCAGATGCACAGCAAGCAACTAAGAGGGTCATGGATTGGAACCTGCTCACTTCAGCCTCCAGATTCACATAGCTGATCATTAGTTCTCTGGAAAGGTCCTTGACAGCAGGTTTTCTTAATGCAACCTGTATTTTATTTCCAGACTACTGATGTCAAGGGTGCTTATAGTGGATTCAAACAAAATTAAATCATTAACAACCTCAATATTTTATCCATCTGTCATGATACTGAATATCAACCTTAAAGGTTGTTTGTTTACTTGATGTTGGAATGCAATCCATATTGAAGATGGTAACTCTTGTTCTATTATAATATTATGGCAATATAGGAAACATAGTTATGAACAAAGTGACAGTATTTTTGTTAGATGCTTTCAAGTTGTATGTACAACAGAACAAAACGCAATCCTGAGCCATATTCACAATGAGATTGATGCCATGTTTAAAGTCATTATTACAATCACTGTGTCAAACATCAGGGATGGGTAATTCTATTTTTTTTATGACCCATTCCATCACTTTGCTTAGCACGAATACTTTTCCAAGGGATTAGTCTCTCCTTATATTATGTTCATAATATATAAGACATATTCTAATGAACCTTCTTATGTATGTCTTCCAAGAGATTCCCAAAATTGTGTGATTTCTTTACTCCTTTCCAGCTGAAGAAAGCTTAAAATATTACATTTTAGGCCAACGTGGAAGACGAAATTAACTTGATTTAATCAGTCTTGTTAAAAATGTGTCAATATGGGTTTATTTTTCCTTTTGCTACAATAACAACATAGAGTTCTGCTGACCTAGTGGATAGAAAGTTATGCTACCAAGCCAAAGGTGGGTGATTTTCATCTGTGGTGCTCAGGCCTGGTTTTAATTGCTTTTGGTCAAACATTTTTGAAAGTGGTATAGCACTGGTCTGTCCATTTGCTGTACAGAGGTAACTGGTGGTTGCTGTGATGCTAAACACTGACATCGATGTGTTAAATGTGATATTGGTTAACATGGTGGACAGTGTTTGTTGGAGTTCCCAATTAAAACAGGCTTGGAAGTAGGAGTGGCATCCACTTCCAAAACAGCTTGCCTCCAGAAACTCTATGAACTTGGGAAAATGACAAAAATGATACAAGTGTTCAGGTCTTTCGTTCATAGGGTCTCTATGAGTCACCTACAATTCAATGTCATTTAACAACAACATGACACTCAAGGAATTTATGGTATTTTAACGGTGATTATTCTTCCTTAAATAGCTGCTCTGGTGGCCTAGTGGCAAGAAGCTGTGCTACAATCATTAAGACACTTGATTCTCCATGGGAGAAGATTGGGCAATAGCTTCCTATACAATCAACTGCCTCTGAAAACCACCAGAGGGTCAGCTATGAGTGATCTGACTCGACGGTAGACAACAACGACAACATCATAGATAAAGCTTTTCAAAAACTCACATATGGATTTTGGTTGAATGATCCCCATTGTATGATATTGAACCTTTCCACAGATATACATTCATGTGTGTGCATGTGTATTGTAAAGAGTCATAACTACAGGCTTAGAAACTGACACAGCATGCCTCAAATCTAGATTATTTTCAAAATAAAATACCTGTTTTATTAATTATGTGCACATATATTAGTCTCTTTTATGTCATATATTCTGTTTGATGTAAAACATAAATGCATTGATAATTTCATTATGAAGCACTGGGTTTTCAAATGTGCTATGAATTCATGGTTTGAAAGAAAAAGAAGGACATATTTACCTAATGTTCTCAACCATAAAATTTTGACTACCCAAATTGTAAATGATCCTTATTTCTTTTCTAAGACAAACCCAACTCATTTAATTAGGCTTCCACTCAGATTACAGTAAGTGCATCAAAATAATTCAGCACTATTTTATAATGCCTTGTAATTCAGATTTTGATTATGTCAGACATCTGAACTCCCTAATAATTCTCCCTCAGTTGTTAAAAAAAAGAACAACAAACAAAACTTTTCTCTAGAAAAGTATGCATGCTTGGAGCATTTTTACTACTTCAGGTAGGACCATAAAAAGTCAACTCTATCCTTATGTGGACCTCATGCACTTGCTGCGAAGGGTCAAGGACTGCAGCCTTCAGTATGGACTGAGGCTCAATGTCAAGAAGACAAAGATTCTC
>NW_006400011.1:775032-779862 GCF_000299155.1 Elephantulus edwardii
AACAACAACAACAAAAAGATACTATAAAAAATAGACTTCTCAAAAACATAAACAACAACATAGAAAACAAAATATAATATGCAATTTAATAAAGTGTGCTAGAGAATAAAATAATACATATGAAAATTTTTAAAAGTTCATATTTATTAAAGCAGAGTAAATAATACAAAGGGAAAATAACAAATTGAATGTTTTCAAGTAACTTTTGCCATTGCCATAATTTGAACTCAAATATATTTTGGCAGGTTAAGGATGAGAACTAAAGGCAATTAAATAATTCGTTTTCCATGTCACCTTTTAGACTAAGTAGTAAAAAGCTGTGCTTTATGATCCCACTTACATGAAACACATAGAATAATATTACCTAGACCAGTGGAGTAGTGGGACTCCCTAACCCGTAGGCTGCATCTCTCTGGTGGTCCAAGTCCACTAGTGACTATGGGTGAAAAATGGGCGATCTGATCTTCTGCAATTCACCACTTTGGAAACCTGATTGAGGTTTAACTATCACCTAAGGGTTGGTTCCAACTACACAATGATGAATGAGGTCTGAATGGAACTACAGAGCCCAGTGGAATTTTAGAGGTAATCCAACAGTATTATGAACTGGTTCATCTTCTACAGGATGTTACACTGTTAACCAATAGACTGCATCTCTGGTGGTTTGAATCCCTCAGTTGCTCTTTATGGGAAAAAGATGGACAGTCTCCCATTGTTAAGATTTGTAGCCTTGGAAGCCTGTTGAAAGACTGCTACGAGTTGAAATAACTACAGAGCAGTGAGGGTTTTTTTTGATGTTTATTAGATCAGAGAGTATAAGGAGGGTTATTGGTGTTTAAGATAGAATAATGAATAAATCTGAAAATAGTGATAATGTCTATACTGATCAACTTCACTCTATTATACATGTAAGCAATATTTAAATAAAAAAGTTATATTAGGTGGAAACATTAGTTATTGTTAAATATGCGCTCCAACTCATAGTGACACTATATACAGCAGAATGAAACTGTTCAGTTTGTGATATCTTCACAATTTTTAATATATTTGAATTGAGTTAAACCACCACTGTGTCAAACCGTCTCATACAGAGCTTTCTACTTTTTCTGATGACCCTTTATTTTCTAAAACCCAATGCCCTTTCCAAAGTCTGATTTTTCCTGATAATATGCAACTGTTAATTCTGAAGTCTGTGATACACTGAATATTTTTAAACAGCACCATAATCCGAAGGCATTGGTTCTTCTTATGTGTTCCGTATTTGTGGTTCATCTTTCAAAATTATTAGAGGATATTGCAAATATCATGGCTTGGGGCTGGTACACTTTCATCTTCAAGTAGCACCTTTGCTTTCTTAACTTTAAAGATGCCTTTTGGAGTAGATTTGCAGTCAATGCAACAGATTGCTTGATTTCTTTACTGCTTGGTCTATGGCCCTTGACGGTGAATATATTATCTCTGATAGTTTCATTATTCATTCATCACAATACTGCTTATTGGCCCATTGTGAAGATGCTTATCTTCTTTATGCTGAGGTATAATTTGTATTAAAGGCTGCATTTTTTATTTGTTCATCAGTAAATGCTTTACTTTTAGCAAGTGATGTTGTATCATCCACATATTATATGATGCTAGAATTAAAGTTAGGTTTTAAAAAGAAAAAGTCATTATAATATACCACACACATGCCTATCAAATGCAGGGAAAAAATGAAATCCATGCTAAAAGTATGATGCTTTCCATCTTATTTGGATTGTTTTATATAACTTTACAAAATACTGAACTACATTTTGTTCTCAAACTATTTGGAATCTGGGACAATTTTGAAGGGAGGAATATCTTATTAAAAGCAAAAAAATAAACAAGTATAAATCTACACTTAGCAAAGCATAATTATTTTTCTTATTGGATTCTGTCCAGTCAAATGAAACTCAGTTAATTTATGAATCCCATATCAGAACTTTGGCCCCTGCGGTGCAAGTATCTCTGACATATCTGAACCCATTGCCACAGTCTCTGTGTCATTCTATCTTGTTGAAGGTTTTCTGTTTTTTTCTTACTCTCTCTCTACCTTTCCCAGTCTGATGTCTTTTTCCAAGGATGGCCTCTCCTGGAAACATGTTCCAACCATGGGAGGTAAAATTACATCATTTTTGCCTCTTTATAATTAATTATATTCTACTCATTTGAGGTAGGGAGCACTGGTGGCTTAGAGCCAAGAAACTGTGTCGTAATCTTGAAGGCATGCAGTTCGAACTCACTAGGTGCTCCACGTGAGAAGGATGGACAAACTCCTCTCTTGCCATTAAATGCCTCTGAAAATTTTGTGGATAAGCAACTATGGGTAAGTTCTGACTTCATGGTACACAACAACAAAGACAAACCAAGAGAGGTCTGGTAGCCTAGTGGTAAGAATCCATGCTGCAATCTCAAAGGTACACAGTTCAAATCCACCACATTCTCTGGAGGAGGAGAAGGGTAAGTGATCTCCTGCCATACAACTTGCTGCCTTTGAAAATAAACTAGGGGATCAGCTATGAGTTTCTTCCAACTCTACTATATAACAACAATTAACTACTGTTGAACTCTTAATTTCTTATCCAGTCAAGAATTATGAGCTTCCTTTTTTTTATAAGAATACATGACCTTGGGATTGCAAAATGGTACAACCATTCTGGAAGGCACTTTAGAGCTTCCTCTAAAAGCTGAACATAGAAATTCCATATAACCCAGCTATTCCACTACTTGGAATATACCCTGAGAGAACAAGAACTGAGGCACAAACTAAGATTTGTACACCAATGTTCATAGTGGCATAGTTACCATCAAAAGAACATGGAAACAGCCTAAATGTCCAACCACAAATGAATAGATTGAGAAATGATGGTACACTGACACAATGGAATATTATGCAACATGCAGGAGCAATGATTTTGTAAATTATTACCTAATTTGGGAGATAGTGGAGAGCATATGCTGAGGCAACTAACAGTCCCACAAGGGAAAATATTGTCTAAAACCATTATTGTAGAATGAGTATAGGGATCCAAATGGGGTAGGAGATGTGGGAAGCAGCGTGATGAGGATGTGCAGAGAGGGGGGATTATTCATGGGATTGTACAATTTGATGGGTGGGGGGAGAGAGAAATTGAAAACATTTGTTCTTGTAAACAATATAATCAAATATTACAAATAAACTAGTGAAAATTTTAAAAAATACACTACCTTATAGGCATTTTATTGCCTCATTTCTATTGTATATAGTTTTCTCCATTTTGTCTGTTATTTTTTTGTTCTATATTCTCCTTAAAATTTTTTAAAAATGTAAAAAAGTTGATTTCTTTTAATACCAATTTCTTGTGTATTATGCTCATCATTATCTTCTTAGACCCAGAGTCAACACTCCTGATACCAGCAGTCAAGAAAGCAAAAGATGGATGCATTAGGTAAAACTTCAGTCAATGACTTTTCTAAGATGTTAAGGAGCAATGGTGCCAGTTTAAAGATTAAGGTGCATCTGATCCAAGTCATGGTATTTTTAATGACTTTTTATGCATCTGACTGTTGAACAATGGATAATGATAGCAGAAGAATCAATGTTTTTTAGTTTGGGTGTTGGAGAATGGTACTGACTATCCCATGGACTGCGCAAAGAACAAATTAATCAGTCTTGGAGAAAGTGCTGTAGCATTGCTCCATGGAGGTAAGGACAGTGCAGCTTTATATCACATCATAAGTTTTGTGTATGTTGTTAGGAACGATGGTCCTTCAGAAGAGATATCATGCTTGGAAAGGTGGATCGTCAGGGAAAGAGAGGAAGACCATCAGAAAGGAACATATATTGGCACAGTGACAACAATGGGCAGAAGTGCATCATAGATGATGAAGGTGGCACAAGACAGGTGAAGGTTCTAATCTATTGTTCACGGGGTCACTATAAGTTTTAATCAACTTAATGGCACCTACAAAAATTCCATATGTCCTTTATATTATAGCAATGCACAACTGTATCCTTCAATATTTACCTTATAAACCAGAAATAAATGTAATTTGGAAATTGACAGAAGTAGCGAATTAGAAGGCTATAATGATTGCAATGCTATGTGTTTATTATAAATGCATTTTATAGCTTATTTTACTGTGGTATATCCTACATGAATTGAATATATTAGCTTTGTTTGTTGTTTAGGTATTATTATTATTATTATTATTATTATTATTATTATTTTGCTCTTTTACGAAGGGAAATGGTTTGAATCCATCAGCTGTTCCATGGAAAAAGGATGGACAATCTCCTCCTGTGTGATATCTGTCTCTAAAAACATGCTAACTCAATAGTACACGACACATTTGTCTTGAATTCTCAGCATGAAGGTGACCAATCAAAATGAGACTGCAACCCTTAGTTTATGTTTATTAGCTTGATGATAACAGGGCCAAAAGTCTGAATGTGGACTCGTGTTCTTTATAATGATGATTTTCAAATATTTAGCACAGTCTTCAGCACATAATAAAAATGCAGTATTTATTCAGCAATAAATTGAATTTGTGGCTGAATGTAAAGTTAGGAATATGTGACTAGGGATATTTGAAGGGGTTAGTGGTGATATTTCTTTAATACAACTCTTTAATTGTTGTTGTTGTTGTTATGTGCCATAGAATCCTTTGCGACTCACAGCGATCAACCCTATGCACAACAGCCCGAAACCCTGCTCTATCCTGCGCCAACGGCACTGCCTCCAACACACGCATCCCGATTACCCCAGTCACCGAATCAATCCATCTCATAGAGGGTCTTCCCCTCCTGCGCCGTCCCTCCACCCTCCCAAG
>NW_006400011.1:780835-806817 GCF_000299155.1 Elephantulus edwardii
GGCAGTTCTCTGCTGATGTGCTGTTCTAATCGTTTTCCGATAATCTTCAGTAGAATCTTGCTTGCATGTGAAATCAATGACACTGTTCTGTAGTTTCGACACTCAGTTATAACATTGACTGACGACCCATTGAGCCTACGTCCAGGAACATTTTATTTTTCAAAGAATAATAATAAAACAAGTTCTATTGTAAATATAATAGTCTCAGTTTAAAATTCATTTTATGTATGCTAAAATGATGTAACAGTTGCTTTTACACATGGATTTTTTTTAATGCACCAAGGACTTTATTTCCTACATTTAAGAGTATTATTCTATATTTCTATGTTTGTAACCAAATTATCCCTTGTCTAGAATATTATTGACAAAAGAAAAAATATTTAACAATACGTTTTAGGTAAGGGATTAAATACTTAGGCACTAAAAACTACAAACTATTACTGAAAAAGCTAAAGAAAAAAGTACACTAAAATAAAAAGATACTCTGTTCAGGAGATTGATGAAAGCTAAACTGTTGTAAGGATGTATTATTGCTGCTTATCTTAAAATTATTTTTCCACTTCCAGCAATTTGTTTTCAGCTCTTATCAATCTATTGAAACTATTTATTCTGAGGACATAAAACAAATTCAAATCTCGAATTCTCTGGATTCTCTCCATTTTAGTCGATCGATTTTGCTTTTTATTATTTTCTCCTACGTAAAATGGCTTTGCAGACAGCATTCTCTTTAGATCTCTTGTTAAGTTATTAAGGTATTAAAATTAATCATGTTTAATAAATTAACTGAAATATTGAAAGATGCCACAACATTATGAATGTCAGAAGGGAAAAGAAATGGCAAACCTATTAGAGGGAGACAGTAAAGATGAAAAGAGATAATCTCCGTTCAGTATGTTCTATTAACCTGCTAATCATCAAGGGAAATATTTAAGAAGTGATTGACACTACCCCATAGTTTGAGAGCTAATATTCACATCATGTTTACCTTAAATGATCTGAGATATTTCAGAAGCAAAAGTGGCATCCACATCCTAAACAACATACCTCTGGAAACTCTATGAACTTCGATAAATGTTGATAGTTATAGAAAAGCTTCAGGCCTTTTGTTCATAGGGTCTCTATGAGTCATGCTTGACTCAAAGGCAATCAACAACAAAAACATATGTACATCTAGTATATACTAAATTTATATAGATTATACTAGATAGATACTAAATATCTTGTATAAAAATGATATATTCAGTAAAAGAGAGTTGTATATGTGTAGTTCTATATATTCTAATGTGGAGAAAAGATAAGCTATCGCCACTCATGTGATTTATAACATCTGAAAATCCACTGGAGAGTCAACTGTGAGTCAGTCCCAATTTAACCAGACATAACACCACCACGTATATGTGATTGTAGAAATGTATTAAAATGTATAACCAAAATTTTTCAGATCCTCCAATTCATTTTATAATTTTCAAATACTACATTTATCATTCAATAAAATTATGCCTGTTTTGTTTCAGGGAAGGTAAAATAGATTGAGTCACAAAAATTATGCTACAAGTGACAACTAAATGTCACAAATAAATTTTTATAGCAACTATTTGAGTGCCAAAGACAGCAGCTAGATATAAGAGGAAAACAGATGTAATTTAACCTTCTGCATCATTTTATCCAATGAAGAAAATTGCTTTATCATAAGTTTATATAACTTTGCTACTCAGATTTCTTCCTATTATGTACAGTGTGGGATATCTGATCTATACACTAAAATAAAAAAGTACTAAAAGATGTAGTTTGGGTTTGGTAGCTGTTGTTGTTGTTGTTGTTATGTGCCGTCAAGCCGCTTGCGACTTATTGCAACGCTATGTACAACAGCCCTAAACTCTGCTCTGTCCTATGTCAGTCACACTGTCTCTGACACTCCCATCCCGATTACCCCAGTCACTGAATCAATCCACCTCATAGAGGGTCTTCCCCTCTTGCGCTGTCCCTCCACCCCCCCAAGCATGATGTCCTTCTCCAAGGACCGGTCTCTCCTTACAACATGTCCAAAGTATGTTAGATGGAGCCTCAGAATCCTTGCCTCCAAGGAACCACCTTGTTTAACCCTTTCCAGGACGAATCTGTTTGTTTTCCTAGCAGTCTGTGGTACTCTCAATACTCTTCTCCAGCACCACAGCTCAAAGGCATCAATTCTCCTTCTATCCTTCTTGGTCATTGTCCAACTCTCTGATGCATAACAAGTGATAGCAAAGACCATGGCCTGTATCAGATCCACCTTAGTCTCCAGAGTAGAGGACCTGAAAATTGATATGGAAATCCCAGAGGTGATAGCCTTCAATTCAACATATAAACTCTTCTCAGGACAATGGCTAAACCTCATATTCTTATAGGAGAATACAAACATAGGAGATTCCAAGAAGCCTGGTGAAAACTAGAGTTGTAAAACTGAAAAATGAGTATAGATTTCAGTGACTGGATTTTGATCATATGTATTACACATTCTTTCCCTGCTATCCTGCTGGAACCGACCAATAGCTGACCCTTCAATTTCATAGGAGGATATTGAACACCTTTAACACTAAGAGTCTAACACTATTAGGAGGTTTGGTCATTTGGTTAGCAGCCCATATCCTTTGGTTAGCTGTGCAAATCAAGCTAAAACTTTTTGAGGGGACTTTGAATGCTGATTTTAATGTGAGTTTTTTGTAGTCATCTATTCAACCACTAGATAATGAATAATAAATTCAGTAATACTACAAAATTAGAAAAAATAATTAAAACAATATAGTCATCAAAATTATTACTGCAAAAAAATTATCACTGCAGTAAACTAAATTTAACTAAGCGATAGACAAGGTCAATGGCTGAGTCGTTAGAATCTTATTCACACCATTGTCAATAATATTGTAAAAATACCCAAGTAGTCAAATACTTTTGCAATTGAAATATGCCTTTTTCTTTTGTAAGAATTGTTAAAATGCCATTTTACTTATATATTTTAAAGTCTTAACACTAAAATCTAGGATGTAATACAGTTTGTGAGTATTAACTTCATGGAAAACTATCTTATATTGCTCAGTATGAATCACTATCCTTGATGAACGATACCACAAGAAAAATTATGAGTATGGTAATTCAATACAAACATAGTTCCTTTGATCATTAACTTTATGACTTTATATAAGTTTTATCTTGAGCTTCAAAACTGTCAAGTAGTCAAAATAATAGTATGTAGCTTATAGAATTGTTAACTGTGTAAATAGAATGTTACATAAATTGCTCAATAAATATTTTAATTCCAAGTTTTGTTGGTTTTATGTGTAGTCAAGTTGACTATGACCCACGTGAACAATGACTCTGAACCCTCTTCTTTCCTGTGTGTCAACACTATCTCTGACACACTTGAGTAGTTGCAATTATTTTCAATGGTATTTTCCCACTGCCCACAAGTTGATTCAAAGTCATTGACCTTCTAATGGGTTTCTCAATTTACAAATCTTTATGGGACATTGCTTTCTATCTCTTGTGGAACAGCGGTAGAGTCAAACCATCAACTTTGCCTTGAAGCCCTGGATTATTATTAAGTTTAGTGAATTTAATGCCTGTGTTAAAGTTAGGAAAGGAAGAAGCTTCATTTACCTCGTCCTTGTGAAATAACAGAAACAGAAGCCAGAGACAAGTACTGCTACCTCAGACAATGTAAATTTATTCCAAGAATTTATTCCAAGAATTGTGGAAGGCACAGACTGCACACAGAAAAATCGAGTGTGTCTCTCAATTCTAAGGCATTTATGGGGAGCTAGCTCTTGGAGATGTGCTGATAGCCCACAGGCTGCACGGTACTGGAAAAGTCCATCATAGGCTCCTGGAGAGAGCTCCGATGGCCTAGAGGTAAGGAGCTGAGCTGCTAACCCAATGATGTGGTTTGAAACCACTAGAGCTACTCAGCAGGAGAAAGATGCCCAATCTCCTCCTGTGAAGTTACTGCTTCTGAAAATCCACTAGAAGGTCTGTTGTGCACCACTTCCAAGTCAAACTAACATAACATAATGTAACATAACATGACATGACATGAAATGCCACACCATGACATGATGCAGCACAACATAACAGAGCAATAAATATTGTAATTTCCTTGGGATAAATATGGGGAAATCTCCTCTCTTGTGAGTTGCAACTTCAGAAACCTCCACAATGGTTCGTTTTGAATTGACTCTGACTTGACCACAATGAGTTGAGTAGAAGCAAATCACACCTTATTGGGAAGTTAAGACATGTTAACACTCTTTACAAAACAGAAATATGTGTTGACACACTTACATATCCATTAGTATGGAAAAGTCTTAAAGTCCACTATTTTCTTTACAATTTAAGATTGTAGAAATTATATATATTTGTAAATATGCAAATTACGAACAAATGTAATTGCTCATAATTTCTCAAAGGTCATAAACTATAAATGCATCTTAATAGCTGTTTTATGTTGTAAACAATGACAATAGTCCACATTAGAACTCTCAACTGTACACTCTGGCTAAGCGCCAATGAGCAATATTATGGGTAATAAGTAGCATTTTTTTACGATACCTTAGGTCCAGAATATCTCATGTGATGTTATGTTAGGTACCAAAATTAAAAGCGTGGTGAGGAATTCTACATGCAGGTCACAGGCCAGTTACACACATTACTTCCTTTCTTGAAAGGAATTTGGCTCAGAAAGTTACCATCGCAGTTATCGTGTATGTTGTTGTTATTAGGTGTTTTTGAGTTGACTATAACTCATAACGTCCCAATAAACAACAAATTAATTGATAGCTTTCCCCATCCTATACAAGCCTCGCAATTTTTATTATGTTCAAGTCTACTCTTGCAGTCTTATGAGAACCTTCTACTTTTTTGAATGTTTTGTCTACTTTTCATTACAGGAACACAAGAATAAGGCTAGTGATGCACTTTCCATTTCTTGTAAGGCTCGAGATGAACTTTCTAGTTCTTAAGAATATATTCTGAACATAGAATGAAATTTGTTTCACAAGAAATAGAACAAAATTCAACACTGACAAATGTCACTTTTGATTTATTATAAGCTACAATGCAATCCATGTTTCTGTATTAATAGTTACATATAAAACGTGTAGGCTTCAATAAGAATTAGACAACTATACTTGCAGTTTTGTCGTTTTAGGGTGCTGTCAAATTGCTACCCTATGAACAACAGAGCAGATCTGTGTCATATCTTGTGTCACTATCATGATTCTGATCTTGCACAAGCCTATTATTGCAGTCATTGTGCTGATCCCCTTAGTTGAGGGTATTCTTATCTTTCAGAGATACATTACCTTTACTAGCTTGATGTCCTTGTCCAAGGACCGGCCCCTCCTAACAACATGCTCAACGTATATAAAAGAATAAGTCATCATCCTTGCCTCCAAGGAGCACCTTCTTCCCAAATAGATTTGTTTGTTCTTCAGCCAGTCCACAGGAATATTACACACACTTTGTCAAGACCAATAAGGTAGCTATAATGTTCCTCAGGTGAGATGCTAGTGTACTACCAATGGAGGCTCTTAACCACCTTCAATAATGTCCGGTAATAATTTATAAAAGTTGGTGAGATGCTAGTGTACTACCAATGGAGGCTCTTAACCACCTTCAATAATGTCTGGTAATAATTTATAAAAGTTGTACACAATTCACCTTAAGAAATATTAGAGATATTTTCCAATAGTATAATATCTAGACCAAAGCCATGGAGTTTGACAACCAAGGCTCAAATTATGTTCCTTTATTTATTATTTTTTACTTTGTTGTTGTTGTGTGCCGTGGAGTCGCCTGTGACTCATAGTAACCCTATATACAACAGCTTTAAATCCTTCCCTATCCTGTGCCAATCTCACTGTCTCTGACACACCTACCCGTATTATCCCAGTCACTGAATCAATCCATATGATTGAGGAACTTCCTCTCTTGTGCTGTCCCTCCACCCTCCCAAGCAAGACGTCCCTCTTCAAGGACTGATCAGAATCCTTGACTCCAAGGAGCAGCCTGGCTTCACCTTCTCCAGGACAAAACTGTTCATTTTCTTAGCAGTCCATGGTATATACAATACTCTTCTTCAACACCACAGTTCAAAGACATCAGTTCTCCTTGTATCATCCCTAGTTATTGTCCAGCTCTCTAATGCATAGCAAGTGATTGCAAAGAGCATGGCATATATCAGGCACACCTTAGTCTCCAGACTGACATAGTTGCTCCTCAGTGCCTTGGAAAGATCTCTAACCAAAGGCTTTCCCATAGCAATACATCTTTTAATTTTCTGGTTACTAGTGCCTATGTTGTTGATTGTGGAGCCAAGCAAACTAAACCTGTGAACAATCTCAATCTCTTCACCATCCATCATGATGCTTCCAGTGAGCCCAGTGGCAAGAATCTTTGTAAGAAAACAAAGAAAGATGTTGAGTTTCAATTTCTATAAAAGGCTGCAGTCCTTGACTTTTCATAGCAAGCGCTTCAGGTCCACTTCAGTGTCAACAAGCAGAGTTGTGTCATCTGCATAATACAAATTGTTCATGAGTCTTCTTCCAGTCCTGATGCTACATGTCTCCTCATACAGCCCAGCATCCTGGATGATCTGTTTTGCATCAAAATTGAAAAGGTATGGAGATAGGACACATCTCTGGCATACACCCTTCCCAATTTTGAACGATGCATTGTCTCCTTCCTCTTTTCTGACGACTCCCTCCTGGTTCAAGCATAGGTTTCACATTAGCACAATCAAGTTTCTGGGATTCCCATTCTTCTCAGAGTTAGCCAGAGTTTGTTATGATCTACACAGTCAAATGCCTTTGCATAATCAATGAAATAAAGATAGGTGTTCTTTTGGTACTCCCTGTTTTCAGCCAAGATTTATCCAACATTAGCTACAATATCCTTAGTACCAGGTCCTTGTCTAAATCCAACCTGCACTTCTAGTAGTTCTCTGTTGATGTGCTGTTTCAGTCATTTTTGGATAATCTTCAGCAAAATCTTGCTTATATGTTATATCAATGATATTGTGCTATAATTTCCACAATCTGTGGGATCACCTTTCTTTGGAATGGGAACAAATAATAGATAGATCTCTTCCAGTCAGTTGGCCAAGTGGTTGTTCTCCAGATTTCTTCACACAATTTGGTGAGCACATCTAGGGCATTATCTGTTATTTGAAATATGTCAATTGGTATACTGTCAATTCCTGGAGCCTAATTCTTTTTTTAAAATTATTATTATTATTATTTTTGTGAGTATGTACCGTTGAATTGGATCCGACTGGTACAGGAGGAGATTGCCCCTCCTTCTACAGCAGAGCATCTGGTGGATTTGAAAGAAATGTCTTAGGGATTGCAGTGAAGTTTCTTGCCACTAGAACACTGGAGTCTTATTCTTAACTAATTCTTTCAAAGCAGTTCAAACTTCTTCCTTCATCACCATAGGCTTTTGATAATATCTTCTGTGTCTGTCAATTCCTTTTGGTATAATGACTCTGTATATTCTTTCCATCACCTTTTAGTGCTTACAGGATCATTTAATATTCTGTCCAAAGCATCCTTAAGTATTGCAATTTGTGACTTGAATTTCTTCTTCATTTCCTTGAGCTTAAGTTTACTTATTTTATTTAATAATGTTGAGCTTTAGTCTTCTTATCTATTAAACAGAAATGTTAACAGTTCCTACTTCTAAAGATTATGAATTAATTTCTTAATATACTTTATCTTATACAGGAACTTTCTCATACTATGTAATATTTGAAGCTCAGAGCTTCCTTAAGTGTTTTTCCATCTGATCACTCACTTTTTCAGATATAGAAAGAGATAGAGAGAGAGAGAGAGATCTTCCTTTCTTCATGTTTAGTCATGCAACTCAGCTCAACATCTCCAAAGTCTAAGCCTCTCAAATGAAAAAAGAAAACAATGAAGGAAAGGTTTCTACTATTAGAAAAAAAATAATCAGTGACTGAGGTGGATACACAATGCATATGCAATGGAAAGTCAGGGATTTGCTGTAAGTTGTGTGTGCTTTCTCCTGCACACTGAACGGAAAGATGTATGGTTACAATATTGGCTTTCAGACACTAACCATTGTTTTACATCATTTTGTAATTCATCAACCCTTGGAGACTTGAACTAATTTAAAATAATGAGGTTCTCTCTTGTTGATAAGAACATTTAATTATACAACTTTCAAAAACAGTGCAAATATTTTACTACTCTATTGAAATATGAAATCTTATCTCAATAGCTCCTAATAAACATAGCATCTGATCATTTTTATATGCACTATCCATCCACAGCAAAGCATGCCAGATACCCTTCCTCTTCCTTGTAAAATAGCTTCATGATTGCTTGATAAATCTAATTCCAGAAGTTGTGAGTCAATTTCTGGAAATATTTCAAAATGAATGATTACTGACTTCACAGAATCCTAACTGATAGCAAGAATATGTTGAGGAGCGTGTCTATAGAATACTTTTTAGGAATCTATCAAATTGACAAATTCAAGTCAGTCTAAAACTATGGCTTTTTCAAAAAAATGTACTTATATTTGTTTCACTGTTCAGTACTAGCTTTGCTGGGAAAATTTGGAACACAAAACTAACAATTGATAGTGATACAAATGGTTTTCTATGATACTGAGGTGGAAGTGAATTATTATCTAACACTTTATCGTATCTTACATTTTAGATCATTTTTCTCTAAACTGGTTCTGACATAAGGACATTTATATATTTGAATGCTAACCAAAATTTGGCAGTCCGAAATTCCTCCCTACCCTGAAGTTTGATGGAGACACATGGATGTGTTTTATAAAGACCATAGCTAAGAATAGTCTCATCTGTCACGTGAGATTACTAGAAGTTAGAATTTCTAGGGCATCACCTAACAACAACAGTCAAAGTAGAAAAATAGTTTAATCATTTGAACAATACATTCTTCAAATATAAGCTGTCAGTCCTCTCTAAAATGAGAATATAAAGAATATAGAGATCTCTAAAATTGATACCTTCTGTCATCTGATTATATGGACAAAATCCCTTCTGGATTCCTGACTTATTTCATTTGTTAATTCAAGGCACAAATTCTTTTTATGATAATTTGATGCTTAACTCCTAAAATAAAAGCAGAAAAAGAGACGCTACTCTGATTTGTCATAATTTGATGCTTTGCTTCAAAACAACAAAATAAATACAATTTCAAAGGACAATGACTCAAGTTGACAAATGTTTTCTACATTGTCACATATAATCACAAAGTTTCTCATTTTGATTTTTTTTTTATTTTACTGTGCTGTAGGCTCGGCTGACAGATGTTAATGTGGTATAAATGAACATGTCATTTTTTTCCATACCTGTGTTGACAAGCATTAAAGACTTTCTGCTTCAGAGGGACTCACTATCTGAACATTACCTGTTTTTCTCTTTTAAATCAAGGGCATTTTCATGCCTATCTTGACATTTTTTTTATACGAAAACAAGGTAAATTATTAAGAAATATGAATCTTTCTCCTCATAGCCAATCTTAAACAATAGTCCCTGGCCTCATTTTTGGTTAAAGATTTGCTAATCAAAAAATCGTTTCCCTGATCACAGGGGAAGGATACAGTAAACATTTATTCTAGATATTAAAAATTTGTTTATTTTTATTTAATAGAAGAATTTTATTTTTCTTTAACTATTCTTGTACTTCTCTATTGTTCAGAAGTTTGAAGGAGCAGAAGACACTCAACCAGGTGAACTGACAGTACTTGCTGTAATGGTCTCTACTGCATCAAAGAATATGAGGATGGAACAACAGGACAGGGTTGAAATCTATTGTTCATAGGGTTGTTATGAGTCATATTCTACTCAACAGAACCCAACAATAACACCACCACCAACAAAAACAATATTAGTACATTAATTATTCTTTTTCAGTCAAGCTTTTTAAAAAAGTATAATTAAAGGTATTAAAATATTTCCTTACCAATATAAACAGCATGTAGTCCACAGCATGGATATATTGATTTTTTATAAAAATGTGTGCTCTAGGCATGAATAGCCACCATAAGGTTGCATAATTTGGTGACTAGCCCACAACATTGTTTTCTGTGGGTTTGAGGCCCAAATATTAGAAGCCAACTTGTCATTTCAAATAAGGTCTAAAATAAAAATAAATAATATTCTAATATATGTCTCTGGGTAGTTATTTTATTTCATTGTTGTCAAGATAACATATTTTTATCTAAATTAAAATCTCTACTTTTTGACATAATATCTAATTGATACTGTCTCTTCCTTTTCAAAAAAATACCTCTTTGTTTGAATGTGTATATTTTATCAACTTTTTTCCTACCCCTATTATAGCCTATTTTCTATAACTATGAGGAGAAACTGAATAATACTATTTGCCTGTACACGTTATAAGGATTTTTTGTCTGGTTGGCTTTTTAACCCTTTTAACTACTACAGTTTGGGTCATGTTATTTGGAGAATTTTATTGCCCCTCAAATGAAATAATTTTTTAAAATGAAATAATTTTGGCATTTTTCCTAAGTTAAATTTTCATTTGACTTATAATGCCATATGTGTTGTTACTGTAAAGAAAACAAACCAAACAGTTATTATACAATAGTCTCAATAGCAAATGAAATATTCAAAGATAAAACTCTGTCTATGCATAAATATATTTGCCCTCAAAGGCATATGGAAGCCAGATTAGCTTGTATACCACTCTTATTCAATATCATATTAGAATATTTTGCCAGATCAATAAAATAAAAAAAGTAAAGATAATTAATCCAAACTAAAAAAGATGAATTTAACCTATCTTGGTTTGTGATGATGATATAATCCTATATGCTGAAAAACCCCAACAATTGTTAAGAAAACTATTATACTTAATTGTTCAGTGCAGTAAAGTTGCAAGATAGAAGATTAATACACAAATTCAGCTTGAAAAAAATCTGAGAAGGAAATAAGGAAAACAGTGCCATTTTCATTAGTTTACACAAAAGAAAAAAATTTTAATAAATCTTAGCAGAGTTTACAAAAGAAAACTGTAAAACACTACTACTAGAAACCCAAAGATAATTACATAAATGGGAAAATATACCTTGTTTTTAGTTTAATGAATACATTGTTACCAAAAGTCTATTTACAAATACAATGCCATCATTATGCATACACCATCATCATTTTTTAGATATGTGGAAAAAGCAATCACTCATTTGTCACGTGGAAAAGAAAAAGACCCTAAATTAGCAAAGAGATATTGAGGTTGAAAAGCAGTGTATGAGGCTTTACATTTCTTGATTTCAAA
This sequence comes from Elephantulus edwardii, assembly GCF_000299155.1. Lineage (NCBI taxonomy): Eukaryota > Metazoa > Chordata > Mammalia > Macroscelidea > Macroscelididae > Elephantulus > Elephantulus edwardii. The sequence goes on from NW_006400011.1 coordinate 792,166, forward strand.
ACCTACTATACCACAGTAACAAGTACAACACGGTAATAGTACAATGACAGGTACACTTTCCAATAGAATAAAATAGAAAACTCTAGTGGCCTATGGTAAGAATCTGTACTGTAGTCCCAAAGGCAAATGGTTAGAATACACCAGCTGCTCCATTGAAGAAAGATGAGAAGAATTGGAACCCCTATTCACTGTTGGTGGGAGTGCAAAATGGTGCAACCAGTATGGAAGGCAATATGGCACTTTCTCAAAAAGTTGGAAATAGAAATACCATTTGACCCATCAATCCCACTACTGGGAATATAACCTAAAGAAACCAGAGCTGCCACGCAAACAGATATATGTATACCTATGTTTATCGTTGTATATTGTTCACCATAGAAAAGAGAAGAAAACAAAGTGCCCATCAACAAATTAATGAATAGAGAAGCTCTGGTATATTCAACACAATGGAATACTATGCAGCACCGAAAAACAAGAAACCCATAACATACTATATAACATGGACACTGAAGGACATTATGCTGAGTGAAATATCTCTGTAGCAAAAGGACAAATACTGCATAATGCCATTGTTCTAAAACAGAACTGATGTAGGGGTTTGGAATAAATTAAGAAAAGAGGGGGAAAATAATGTACACTGCATTGAAACAGATGAAAGGGGAAAGAAAGGTTTAAAAAGAGTATATGATTAGGCATAATTTGCCTGACAATAGTCCAATATAAGAGGTACATCGCAAGCTGGCTGGGAGTGGGAGGAAATTGTGCAACAGTAAAAGAATCTTCTTAAAGAGAAAAAGGAACTGGACAGGAGGTAGGCAGGAAAATGTGCAACAATGAATGATTGAAAATGCAAGTTTTTGGTAAACTTCTGTTAAAAAAAATCAATAAAAACATTAAAAGAAAAATGAAACCAAAACCTAAGCCTTATCATTTAACCTTAGCAATTAGACCAAAGTGGACTTTGAGAAGTGGGAAACAATTTAGGTGAGTACAACTTAATTTAATTGTTAAAGTTGCCAGGTCTTGATGCAAGTAAAGTGAGTATAGGAGAGCTTAGAAGAAGTCTTGAATTGATCAGAAAATAGTACAGTCAGGTTATTATGTCTCTTGGGACTCAACAAAATTCTGTGATTACAATAATTTAAAGCAAATATGTAAAAACATTGCTTTGTTTGCTGGAGGAAGATATTAGTTACAATTAAGAAGTTCCAAGGCATAAAAAGCTCCCATATGACCATTTTAAAGTCAGGTTGATACAATTATGAAAAAAGAAGTCATGCAAAACTTAACCTTAGAAAATTGAGTGTTTCAGGTTGATTGATTCTGAAACATCAAAAATAATAATAGAATAATTTTGTCACAGTAGGTACTTGTTTATGAAAATGTCACTGTATGTACTGTATTGCTTTTGCATAATTGTTGCATTTCAAATTTGTTCACTGAGCAAGGTAATTCAACAGACAAGTTGTCATTAAATTTTACCGGTGGGAGGCATATAAGATTTGCATGCTTTTAATAGTTCCAACATTTCAGCAACCATCATTTTAAAAGTCTTTACTCCATATACTCGTCAATTGTAACGTCAGTACAATTATCTTGAAATCATTTTAACTCTTGAATTGCAAGTGAAATCTTAGAGAAGAATTTCAATAGTATTTAAACATATTTTATTCTATCACTATGTTGTTTGCCTTATAATGGGTTTACTTCTAGCTAACATTCAATATACACTAACGTAAAAGAAGTCTATGCACGCTATATATGTAATTATTTTGAGGAACAGAGAAATATATATATATATATATATATATATAAAATATAAAGCATCTTTTTTATCTCTACTTTCTTCAAATATGTCTTTAAATCTAATTGTCACTTATATTTAAAAAATATGTTTTGTATTTTATTGAACAGATTGTTTCTCATAATTAATTTTTAGTTTACATATACTTTACAAATATTTAGCAACCACACCATTATACTTTCAGGATGCTCTACACTTTTCCAAGTACATAACTGGCAAGGACATGTCCTAATATTCATGAGTTAATCCATTTAATGTGTACATTGCTAAGTTTAAGTGCTGTTTAAATTTGTAATATTAATTAAAATTTTCCTGATCATTAAGTGGTTCTGGTGGCACAGTGGTTTTAGAGTGTGACAACGGGACAAAAGGTAGACAGTTCAAATCCACAGGACACTCTGAAGGAGAAATATGTAGTTATTTGAAAGATCTTAGAAACCTTAGCTCTATTGTCCTATTTTACTGTGCATCAGAATTGGCTCAATGGCAGTGAGTTGGTAACATTTCAGAAATTTTTCTAGTAACGTGGCTCCTTGCTTGCTGAAACTGAGGAGGACCTGAAGTGCTTGCTGCAGAGGGTCAAGGACTGCAGCCTCCAATATGGATTGAGGCTCAATATCAAGAAGACAAAGATTCTCACCACTGGACCAATTGGCAGCATCAGGATGGACGGTGAAGAGATTGAGATTGTTCACAGCTATAGTCTGCTTGGCTCCACAATCAACACTCTTGGCACCAGCAACCAGGAAATTAAAAGATGTATTGTGATGGCAAAGTCTGCTGCTAGGGACCTCTCTAAAGTACTGAAGAGCAAGGGTGTCTCTCTGGAAACTAAGGTGCGCCTGATACAGGCCATGGTCTTTGCAAACACTTGTTATGCATCAGAGTTGGAAAATGACTAGGGAGGATAGAAAGAGAATTGATGCCTTTGAGCTTTGGTGGTGGATAAGAGTGTTGAGGGTACCATGGACTGCTAAGAAAACAAACAGATTCATCCTTGAGAGGGTTAAACCGGGCTGCTCGTTGGAGGCAAAGATTCTGAGGCTTCGTCCAACATACTTTGGTCATGTTGTAAGGAGAGACCGGTCCTTGGAAAAGGACATCATCCTTAGGAGGGTGGAGGGCAGGCGGGCAGGTGCAGGAGGGGAGGGCCCTCTAGGAGGTGGATTGATTTGGTGACTGGGTTAATCGGTATGGGTGTGTCAGAGACAGTGAGATTGGCACAGGAAAGAGCAGAGTTTAGGACTGTTGAACATAGGGTCACTATGAGTTGCAAGTGACTCGACAGCACATAACAACAACAACAATGTGGCTCCCTGACTACTATTCACTATCTTTCAAATTCCCATATCCAAATTATTTTAGCAACAAGCTGAGTAGCATATGCTAAATAGCAACAGCTTTATTTGCAAATCAAAGAGTCAACTGTGGTGGAGCTTCCTGTTCTACAATGGTGCAGCATTAAACCTCAGGCCCTGCACCTTATCTGGGGTGTGATATTGAAGCAAACTGAGCATTCAATTATGTCTAAGTGTGATCACAGGGTGATGAGACTGAGGTAGTCTTCTGTTATGAGAAGACCAAGAAGAGAATAAAACAGTTTGGGTAGAATGCAAAAACCACTTAGGTTGGGAGTGTTTTCCTCTAGGATAACAACTATTTCTTGCAACTCAAATCCACAGGTCCAGGGTCTTCTTTGTTTTTCAGAAACTGCATTAATCCTCTTGTTGAGAGCACATCAGTTAACAGCTCTGCTACTTAAATCAGAAAAGCAAGATATATCCCATTTACAGAGGACCAGCAAGGAAAAGGCAAAAGGAGAATAAAAACATATGCCCACCATGCCAAGTCAGCTCGTGTTAGCACAGTAACTCTGACACAATTTATAGTTATCTCCTCCAGAGGTCAATTATTTACTAGAGTTCAGACCTTTGATTGCGTCATTTAAATTTCTTCAATGAAAGAAGCTTGACTGAGACTGTGAAGATGACCAGGGAGAAGAGATCATTATATACCGGAGAAGATTGAAGCCAAGAGTTTCAGAGATGTTTCTTTAAAAGCACTTGATCATTAACCACTTCACTGTTGCAGTGGGAAAAGTTTCTAGGAGCTCTTTCAGATACTTACAAATGGCTTCAGTTTCCTGATGTGTTTTTGAGAACGAGCTACTTATGTCCAACAACCTGAGTCTTCAGTATTTGCTTTCCTGACTTTCCAACTACAAATAATCCAGATCTTTGGATTTTCTCTGATGTTGATTCCACCTGTTTTTCCTGGCATTCAGTAATGTCCTTCTTCTTACCGTACACTTTTATTTCCAAAATATATAAAGTATGTTTCTTTTGCCAAAGCTGCAGCTTTTGTTGTAAGGTGCCATCAAATCAAATCAAATCAAATCAAATCAAATCAAATCAAATCAAATCCAACTCTTAGTGACCCCATGAACTTAATCTTGTCCTGTCTTGAGCCATCTTTACAAATTTCTGCCACAGTTGAGCCTTTTGGCTGCAGTCACTGGGTCAATCCACCTGATTCAGGGTCTTTCTCTCTTTCTCCATCTCGCCATCTTTGCAAGCATGATGTCCCTCTCCAAAGAATATCCTCTACTGGCAACGTGTCTAAAGTATGTGAGAAAAAGCTTTACCATTTTTTTGCCTTCAAGAAGCAATCTGGCTGCACTTTCTCCAAGATGTATTTGTGTCTTTTGGCAGTCCATGGAATCAGAATTCTTCTCCAACACCAGAGATCAAAGGCATCAATTAATCCTTTGTCATCATTATTAATTGTCCATCTCCTTACTATATAGTAAGTGATTGAAAGACCATGAACTAAATCAGATGCACCTTAGTCCTCAAACTGACATCATTACTTTTCTGTAATCTGGAGAGGCCAATGCAATTTTTTCTCCAGTGCAATTTTTCACCTTATTGCTGGTATCAGGGATATTGATTTTAGATTCAAGTAAGATGACGTTGTTGACCACTTCAAACTTTTCTCCATCTATCATAATGTTGTCTATTGGTCCAGTGGTGAATTTTTTATTTTCTTGACATTGAGGTATGATCCATACTGAAGCCAACAGTGTCTGATTTTGTGCAATCATAGCTTTAAGTCATCCTCACTTTCAGCAAGCAAGTTTATGTCCTCTGTATAATACAGGTTATTGATGAATCTTCCTCCAGTCCTGATGTCACATTCTCCTTCATAATGTTCAACTTCACAAATAATTTGCTCCACATACAGATTGAATGTTGTTGTTGTTGTCGTTAAGTGCCGTAGAGTCACAGGCGACCCATAGCCACCCTAGGAAGGAGAGTCCTCGATGCTTGGGTGCCTTTTGTCCTCTCTCCAGGTTCATAGGGTTTCTGGAGGCAAGCTATTATGGAAGTGGATGCTACTCCTCCTTCTAAATTTGTTTTAATCGGGGAACTCCACCCCACTCTCTGTCCGCATTGGGTAGCCAACCATTAACGCATTTGACACATCATTGTCACAGTGCCACAAGAGACCATGGTAGAGCAACGTGTACACCAGGGCTATATGACCTAGAGGAATGTCTGAATGAAAACAATGAAAGACTGGCCCCAGGGCCACGGATTAAAAGTCACCCACCTTTGGCTTGGTAGCATTGCACAGATTGAATAGGTAATGGAAAAAGATACAACTCTGATTAACACATTTCTGAAGTCTAAACTAAGTAATATACCCTTGCTTTGTACACACAATAGCCTCTTGGTCTAGAAATAGAGTTCACATGAGACTACTAAGTATCTGGGTTTTCCGTTCTTCTCAAAGTTAATCATAATTTATACTTATCCACATAGTCAAATACCTTTAAGCAATTAAATAAAACACAAAGAGACATTCTTCTCGTATTCTTTGTATTCAGTCAGGATCCATCTGTCATCAATAATGATAATAACCCTGGTACAGCCATGACCTCTTCTAAATCTAGCTTGACCATCTAGCAGCTCTCTGACTCTATACTGCTCTAGCCATGTTTTAAAGATCTTCCACAGTATTTTGCTTGTATGTGATATTAATGATATGGTTTGTTAATGTCAACATTTTGTTGGAACTCTTGGTTCTCATTGTCCTTATTAGTACAGCACTGGTCTGTACTGCAGTAATGTGGGAGTACTGAAAACTGAAAGCTGTGCCTCTGGCGTGTCAAATACCAGAGAAGTCAACCATGGTAGACAGGATTTAATAGAGCTCCTGGATAAAAACAAGCTAAGAAAAAGGATTGGCTGTTCATTTCTGAAATAGTAGGCCTCTGAAAATCTTATGAACCATAGCAGATCATCTATTTTACTGATAAATTCAGGGAAATAAAACTTGTTACTTGAAAAGAAAACTGTGGAACTAAAATAATGATAGCACTAACAGCAAGTGTTGTTTTTATTAAGTGTCCTCTAGTAAATTATGACTGTGTGGATCAAAACAACCTGTGGCTGACTCTGAAAAGAATGGAAATCCAAACACTTGATTGTCCTTAGTGAAACCTATACTTGGACCAGGAGGAAGTCATCAGAACAGAGCAATGGAACACTGCATGGTTCAAAATTGTAAAGTGTGTGTGTGAAAGATGTGTCCTATCTCCATATCTTTTCAATCTCTATGCAGAACAGGTTATCTGGAAGGCTAGGATCTATGAGAAGTGTGGAATCATAATTGGAGATAGGCTCATCAATAATCTGTGTTATTTAAATGAAATAACCCTGATTGCTGAAACTGAGGAGGACCTGAAGCACTTGCTGCAGAAGGTCAATGACAGCAGCCTTCAATATGGATGGAAGCTCAACATCAAGAAAACAAAGATTCTCACTATTGGACCAGTTGGCAGGATCATGATAGATGATGAAGAGATTGAGATTATTGACAGCTTCAGTTTGCTTGGCTCTACAATCAACACTCTTGGTACCAGCAGCCAGGAAATCAAAAGATGAATTGCATTGAGAAAGTCTGCTGTCAAAGACCTCTCCAAAGTACTGAAGAGCAAAAATATCAGTCTAGAAACTAAGGTGCACCTGATACAGGCTATTGTCTTTACAATTTTTTGCTATGCATCAGAGAACTGGGCAATGACTAGGGATGACAGACGGAGAATTGATGCCTTTGAACTATGGTTTTGGAGAAGAGTATTGAATATACCATGGACTGTTAGGAGAACAAACAGGTTCATCCTGGAAAGGGTAAAGCCAGGCTGCTTCTTGGAGGCAAGGATTCTGAAGCTTGGTCTGGCATACTTTGGACATGTTGCAAGGAGGGATCAGTCTTTGGAGAGGGACATCATGCTTGGAATGTTGGAGGGACAGCAGAAAAGAGGAAGACCTTCAATGAGATGGATTGATTCAGTCACTGGGGTAATGGGGACAGGTGTGATGGAGACAATAAGATTGGCAAGGAATAGAGCAGGTTTTAGGGCTGTTGTACATAGGGTCACTGTGAGTTGCAGGCAACTCAATGGCACATAACAACAGCAACAACAACAACAACAACATAGCATCCCTATGAACAATCCTGAGACATCCTCACAATAATTAACATACTTCATTTCTTTGCTGTAGTTACTGTGTCAACCCATCTGCTTGAGGGTCTTCTCATTTCCTGATCCTCCAGTGTTCAAGCACGATGTCCCTCTCCAATGAATAGCCTCTCCTAGAAACATGCCTGAAGTATGTGAGAAAAAGCTTTATCACCTGTGCCTCAAAGAGCACTCTGGATGCATCTTCTCCAAGATATATCTGTTGGTTGTTTGGACAGTTCAGGAGATATTTAGAATTCTTCTCCAGCACCGGAGTACAAAGAGATCACTTCTTCTGTTATCTTTATTTATTGTTCAGCTCTCAGACACATAGCAAGTGAATGGAAGAGCACAGTGTGAATCAGGCCTGAATAATAACTATTAATAAGTGATTTAAGGAGGTTTGGTGGCATAGAAATAAGCAATTGCACTGCCAACATCAAAGGAACACAATTTGAATCTATCAGCTGCTCTAAGGGAGAAATGTTGGCATCTCCTCCAGTGTGATTTACAGACTCTAAAACCTGCTGGATGGATCATCAATGAGCTGTTTCTGACTAGATGTCAAACAAAAACAATTAAAAGATATTTAAGCAGGTCATATACTAACGGTATTACTAGAACTTAAGAAGAACATTTATTTAAAAACAATCAACACAATCAACACTCTTGGCACCAGGAGTTAGAAAATTGTTAAACAAATTGCCCTGGGAAAATCTACAGCCAGGGACCTCTCCAGAGTACTGAGAAACAAAGATGTCAGTATTGAGACTAAGGTGCAGCTGATTCAGGCCATGGTCTTCACAGTTACATGTTATGAATCAGAGAGCTAGATAATGACTAAGGATGACAAAAAAAAAGACTTGATATCTTTGAGTTGTGGTGCTGAAGAAGAGTATTGAACAGTCCATGGACATCCAAGAAAAAAAACAAGTCTGTCTTGGAAAAGGTGAAACCAAATTTCTCCTTAAAAGTTAGGATATTTTTCAAATTGTGATTTTAATGAAAGTTTACAGAAAAGTTGGATTTTAATTATTTCATTGTTGCACATTTTCCTCCTTGCCTCCAGTTCATTTATTAAAATAATCGTGTTGCACAATTTCCTACTTCGTCCCTGATTAACCCCCAGTCTACTCTGCTATGCACCTCTTATTCTGGTATTGTCATATAAGTAATACCTAATCATATATTCCTTTTAAACAGTTCTTTCCTACATCAGTTCCAATGCAATGTTCATTATTTATTCTCTTTTTATAGTTTTCGCTCAGTACCCACGTCAGTCCTGTTTTATGACAGTGGAGGGTAGGATTTTGAAGTTCTGTCCCACAAACTTTGGGCACATGGTCAGGAAGGACTGGTCTTTGGAGATGGACATCATGCTCAGAAGGGCTCAGGAAAGGAAGATAATCTATGAGATGGATTTACAGAGTAATTGGGGTAATGGTAGGTGTGCCTGAGTCAGTAAGACTGGCTCTGGATAGGCAGGCTTTATAGCCTTCATACACAGGCGTCAGGATAGAGCTGTCATGCAGAGTCTCTCTGAGTTGCAGGCAAATGGAAGGCATATAACAACAATAACATTTTTTAAAAATCAGCATTTTATTGAAAAATCCAAATTAATGACTTAAAAACTAAGTGCAAGATACATCACAGAGATAGGAAGAAAAATAATGAGTTAAAAAATCAAATGAAAATATATATTACTTGAATACTTTTATGCAGAGATAGCAGTTCAAAGAGTAGCAATGACTGAATAATGTTCAAAGAAAAGCTCATTGAGCTTTGAAGACAACTTCAAAAAATATTATACATAAAAAAGGTATATCAAAATCACAGTGAATTGGAAAAACAAATATGCTTCCAGGAATATACTAAAAAAATTATGAAACTCTAAGATAATTTAAAAATGAATGGAGTAGTACTCAATAGAGAATTACCAGAAATTGAAATTAGATTGAATGCCAGTCTCCTTCCATGTAATTAACTGCCTGGGAAATCTCGCTAGAGGATCAGCTATGGTTTGGTTCCAACTTAATGGTATACAACAATAAACAACAACATTGGGTGATAGAATTCTTATCAGTAAAATATTTTCTTTTTATTCGAGGCACTGTATTGAAGGCTAGATTATTAGAATAACATATTCCAAAGATCAATATGATTTTATAATATACTTAACTTGCTCATATAGTGAAGCAGCATATCTTACTTATATGATTATATTTGTCCAAGACAGACTATAAGCTATATTTAAAACTTAACTTAAAATCATATGCAAAAAAATTGATTAGAGCAGGGTACTAATGCAGCCTTGCTGATTAGTTCTATTGTTAGAAATGTCCTCTCTCTTTCCATATTGAGAACTAGCACTAAGCTGATCCTAGAGAAACACAATGAATAAAAAGCAGGCTTTTCTCTTGACAAATTTTCAGTCCAAATTTTTTAGAAATTTGGTTCTCTATGAAAATCAGATAGTGAGGGAAGATGTACTTGTGAGTTTTCCCAAACATATTCTGTTTACATTATCTTGAGTCATTGTTTTTGAGGTGGGGCTACTGCATTATTAATCTTCATGTTTAGATGACTGGTAAAAAAAGTTACTGAGTAAAAATATGTGATTATATGTTATACTTCAAATCTTAATTTAAATACTTTTCATTTTTCCTAAAATAATGAAAATATAAAAATATTATTTATTTCATTCTTTTTCATGTTATTATTGTGTATGGTCTAGTCAAAGCCAACTCATAGCTAACCATCTCACCAGTTTTTCCAGACTGTAAATTGTACAGTGAAAGATTGTGTGGATTCAAACTGCCAGTCTTTGTGACAATACCACAAGTCCTTAACTCGTAGGCCACCAATTTCATAGAACTTTAGCGTTATAGCAGTTAATATAATTAACTGCTATACATTTGTGAACATACACATCTAGGAAACTCATGGTTTAGTGGTAAGGAGTTGGACTACCAACTCAAAGGCAAGCCATTTTGAATCCACCAAGTGCTCTTTGCACGAGAAAGAAGGGAAAGCTCTTACGCTATTTACAGCCCCTGAAAACATGCTGGAGGGTCAGCTATGAGTTTGCTGTAACTGGACGGTACATAACAATGACAACATAATTATAGCTTTATGTTTGCATTTACCACTTTCTGTTTTTATTTTGTCATTCATCATGGACTCTCAGATCTTTGAATGCAAACATTATGCCTATATTTTTCATATTCTATATACAATGCCTAGAACAGATTATAGTATTTCATCTTATAGGTTCAACAAGTATTCCACAAAATATGCCTTTTATGAAAATCTTAAGCAAATTGAACTGTCTAATTTTAATTTACTTAAGCATATAATTCTGGTGACATTGTCCATAAAGAGTCACAAAGCAGGAGTGGCATCCACTTCTTAAACAACGTGCCTCTGGAAACTCTATGAAATTTGCTAAATGATGATAGTTACAGAAAGGCTTCAAGCCTTTTTGTTCATAGGGTCGCTATGAGTCATGCTTGACTTGATGGAAATCAACAACAACAACAACAATAGGTACCCAAAGACTGAAACTTTCTTGTGTTTTATTGACAGAGAGAATGGGAGGGAGATGGGCCATTTCTTCCAATGCAACTTACCTCCTCAGAAACCCTATGGATCCTGCCGTTCAAGATAAAATCTACAAAATGCGGGGAGGGGTTCTCATGGTAACTCATTTTTCCTGGACTGTTTAAAGCTTCAATTTGGTATTCTTCCATTTTAATCTTTAAATGCTGGCTATAAAGAAATAAAACTCAAAAGGCAAAATATTCAGATAAGAATTTTAGTTATTATCTAAAACACAGTAATGTGGTATGCTACATTTAAATCTATTTTCCATAATAAGTTTTTAATTTAGTTGTAAGCTTGATATTTATCTCCTCCTGTGTTGTTGTTGCTGTGTACCATAGAGTCAGAATGACCCACACCCAACCCTCCCACAAGTTTTCAGAGGAAGTTAATTGTGCAGGAGGAGATTGCCCATCAAAGAAATTATTTATTTGTAACTGATTTTCACAAGGGTTACAGATCTTGTAATCCAATAATAAATTGTACAAATAACCTTAAAAACACAATCATTTATCTCAGAAACACAGCAGATGCAGTTCTCAAAGATGTGACTTTTGTTGCAAGATATTTTGTTTGTTTGTTTTTTAGATTTAAGAGGTGAACTATTCCTTGATCAGTATATGTAGAGTCATTGCTTGCACAGAGGGAATGGAGTACATTTGGTTTTTGACACCATCTCTTTACAATCTACTAATTACACAACATATATTTTCTAGCCAGCCATACTCTGTAAATCCATAAATGACATATTTATGAATATAAGTTATATTATTCAGCCCTACTATATCCCACAAAAACATCTCATATATATGAATATTGGTATCTTTCCACCCATAAACTAATACTAACACTTTACCTAAAAAGTATGATGAGGAGTTGGGTCAATGCATCACCATGTTTGTAAGAAGGCTTTGATGTTGTTATGTGATATCGAGTCACTTGCAACTCATAGCGACCCTATGTACAAGAGCCCTAAATGCAGTTTGATTCTGTACCAACCTTGCCTTCTCAAACACACTCATTCCCACTACTCCACTCACAGAATTGATCCATCTCATCGAGGTCTTCCTCTCCTATGCCGTCCCTCCACTCATGATATCCCTCTCCAAGGACCAACATGCCCAAAGTATGTCAGACGAAGCTTCAGAATCCTTGACTCCAAGGAACATTCTGGCTTCTCACTCTCCAGGACAAACCTGTTTGTTCTTCCTAGAAGTTCATGGTATATTCAACACTCTTCTCCAGCACCACAGCTCAAAGGCATCAATTCTCTTTCTATCATCCCTATTCTTTGTCCAACTCTCTGATGCATAGCAAGTAATTTCAAAGACCATAGCCTGGATCAGGCACACCTTAGTCTCCAGCCTGTCATCGTTGCTCTTCAGTACTCTTGAGAGGTCCCTCACAGCTGACTTTCTCAATGCAATTCATCTCCTGATTTCCTGGCAGTTGTTACCAAGAGTGGTGACTGTGAAACCAAGTAAACTAACACTGTTAATTATCTCAATCTCTCCACCATCCATACTGATGCTGCCAATTAGCCCAGTGGTGAGATACTTTGTTTTCTTGATGTTGAACTTCGATCCATATCGAAGGCTGTAGTTCTTGACCTTCTGCAACAAGCGCTTCAGGTCCTCCTCAGTTTCAGCAAGCAGAGTTGTGTCATCTACATAATGCAGGTTGTTGATGATTCTTCCACCAATCCTGATGCCACATTCCTCCTAGTACAGCACAGCATCTCAGATGATCTGTTCTGCATACAGATTGAAAAGTTACGGAGACAGAATACATCCCTAACGGACCCTCTTCTTGGTTTTAAACCATGTAGTATCTCCCTTCTCTGTTCTGAAGACTGCCTCTCAGTCCAAGTATAGGTTTCGCATTAGCACAATCAAATGTTCTGGGATTCTCATTCTTCTCAGAGTCAGCCACAGCTTGTTGTGATCCACACAATCAAAAGCCATTGCATAGTCAATGAAGCACAGGTAGACATTTTTCTTGTATTCTCTGCTTCTGCCAAGATCCATCTAACGTTAGCTTTAATATCCCTAAGACCACAGACCTCTTCTAAATCCAGCCTGCATATCTGGCAGTTCTCTGTTGACACATTATTTCAAACATTATGTAAGAAGATACATTGAGGTTTTTTCATCCCTTGGTACAAAACTGATTGCTTACAGATTTTCACATTAATCTGATATCTACTCTGACACAATATTTTTTCTTTACTGATTTCTGAAAATCCTCATTGCTATTAAATCTGAACAGACTCATAGCTGACCTTCCATTGCATTTCCAATGCATAGGAAGAAAATGTTCATTTTTTCAAGTCACTAGTATATTTTACTGCCAGAAAAGAACAGTACTTGTTTTATCAGTGTGTAAAATAATTTTTTACAACATGGAAAAGGCTGAGTCTGACTTTTACTATTAACTCTATAAAGAACTGTCCCCATGGATAACATCCAGTATATAAAACCAGTCCTATTTTACCCTGATGGAGAAAATTTTTGATGTGCATAGGAATTTGATTCTTAGAAAGTATCTTTCATCTATTTAATTCTATCCAGGTCTTAGGTTTTTCAGGATGCTTGGAAGACTGTTCATATTGTGGATTAGGGCCCCTAGAGTTCTTCCAAGCTTTTATCTGATGACGTTTATAATCCTTCGTTTTACTCCTTGATGCACTTTGAGTTGTTTTTTGTTTATGGTGTGAGATCTGGGTCTTGCTTGAGTTTTATACAGATACTTTTTCCAATTTTGCCAATATCATTTGTTAAAGAGGTTTGTATTTCTCCACTAGATGATTTTGTCTCCTTGTCAAAAATCAGTTGAACCTATTTGGTAATGGCATGTCTGATAATGTCTGATAATGGACTTATATTTAAAATATATAGAATACTCTAGCACCTCAACAAGATAAAGGTAAAAAATCCAACTGCAAAAAGGGGTCAGGATATGAACTGACACTTTACCAAAGACATTTAAATGACAAACAAACACATGAAGAAACGTTAAAATCCTTAGCTTTAAGAGAGATGCAAATCAAAACAATTTTGAGATATCATGTTACTCCAGTAACAATAGCAAAGTTCAACAGAGCAGCAAACAACAAATACTGGTGAGGTTGTGGAGAAATTGGAACCCTTATTCACAGTTGGTGGGAGAGCAAAATGGTGAAACTACTATGGAAGACAGTATGGCACTTTCTCAAGAAGTTGGAAATAGAACTATCATTTGACCCAGCAATCCCACTACTGGGAATATACACTAAAGAAACCAGAGCTGCCACACAAACAGTTATATACATGCCTATGTTTATTGCTGTATTATTCACAATTGAAAAGAGATGGAAGCAACAAAGTGCTTACCAATAAATGAATGGATAGAGAAGCTGTGGTATATTCACACAGTGGAATACTATGTAACACTAAAAAACAAGTAACTCACAAAATATGATACATGTGTGACACTGAAGGACATTATGCTGAGTGAAATTGAAAAGATTGAAATTAAAATAGTCCCTATAGTTCTCAGCTGAATTAAACTCAGGTTTCTATAGTTCTCAGCTAAGTTAAACTCAGGAATTTTTCCATTGTCCCTGGTAGAGCCCCACACCCAGCTGTATCCAAGGCAACAGTATTTCAAGAATAGCTAGCAGAAAGGCAGAGCATACAAGCAGAGATTGTTTCTCAACTGATAACCCATGTGCCTTTGTTTC
>NW_006400011.1:807532-817709 GCF_000299155.1 Elephantulus edwardii
AAGTGAACTGAAAAGGATAGGGAGGGAAATGTGCAACAATGAGTAAATGGAAGAAATGGAAGTTCAAGTTATTTTCAAAAATTTTGACAAAACCAAAAACAACGCTATTGTAAAACATAATCCCCCACACTGTTAGACATACTTCTGTGAATCATGATGTTACATATTTGTTACAAAATTTATGGGATTTATTAAGGAAATAGGTTAGGGGGTGGCAGAGGAGGCAAAAGATGTCACACAGTGAAAGTTAGGTTCAGTCCAGTAGCATAAAGAAACCTCTGGTTTCCTCGGTCATTCACCAAGCCTCGTTTCGTAGCAGTCGAGTCAGATCTTCTGGCTCTGAGTCCAGGACTCTGTCAGGCTATTTATTGTAGTCGTATTTCCTTCCCTGTGTGGGTGTCTATCACTCTTATGGTGGCCTCACAGCTACTGATAAGGTAGAAGATGCTGATCAACAATAAATCATATGTCTGCAGTTGAGGCAGCTGGAAACCATACCCCCAGAAGGGACTAAGATAATGACTTGAAAAGCCATTTTCAAAAGTTCTAACACCATAGTGCATTTCCCTATGAAGAAGGCCACCAAAGTTCCATTGGGAGTGAATTTTAATTTGACCTTTTAAGGGAGTTGATTAAGCAAGCAAACAAAGAAACAGAAATGGGGAAAAGAGGCCATGTCACATAAAGATTGTCAAGGAACATAGGATTAGAAGCTAAACAGAAAGGTCTTCTCCCAAAAGCCAAAAAGAGAAAGACACCTGGGAGTCTGTGCCCTGAGTTCACCTGGGAGTCTCTACCTTGAGCCCAGACTTTCAGCCTTGCAATTTTGTGAGAGACAAAGAATTTGTTTGCTAATGTCATCCACTTAATTATATTTCTGTTGTGCTAACTGTGCTAAATACAAACACAACAATTATACAATCCTACTGTTATTGTAATTAGGTAAATGGTGTCTCACAAATTAGCGTTATCTCTTAGTATTCTCTCCATTGTTTTGGAGAGTTCCCTCATGTAATCATTTACTTCTGAGTGCGTGCACAGGTTCAACCAGAGGACTTACTACAACATCGTCCTCTTGATTTAATATCAGATTACTTTATGACCTTTATTTCCTTTTTTTTATTTTAGAGAACAAAAGGGAGCCCCTGTTTCTTCCATCTGTATTCTTTCTAGTGCACAGGAAATTCATATAAAAAGCTGCCTTAGGGGGTTGACTTTAGAGGTGATTATGTTTCCTCCTTGTGATGGTTAATGTGATGGAATGTGTCAATCTGAACAGCAAGTGGCTTTTTGGTATATATTTTTCAAGGCTGTCCATGAAGAGCAGCTGTCTCAAGCTTTAAAATAGGGCAGCCTTAGGAGGTTTATGTTTTGTTTTGTTTTTAATTTTAACACCAGTATGACTGCTGGCTAAGGATTTGAAAGGGGGAGAAAGAGAAACAGAGAATAAATTAGTTGAGACAAGTACATACAACTCTTACCAAAAGGGAAACAAATAAAGCATATGATAATTTTTGTGGATCAGTGTTCTATATTTAACCTCTCCATTCCCATAATGTGGACAAAAAAGGAAATAATATAAAAATCAAGGAAATAAGTTGTTGTTATGTACTGTGGATGTGGAATCAACCCACAGCAGACCTTACAGTGGTTTTTAAAGGGCAATAAATCTGTGGGAGGAGATCGCCCATCTTTCCGCTGTGGAGCTGCTGGGGAATTAAATCTATTACATTTGCAGTGGCAGCAGCGTACCTTGTCCCTAAACCACCAGAGTTCCCTAGGAAGGTAAATAAGAGACCTCTCAAATATAACTAAAAAGAAAGCAAAACAAAACAGGCTACATACATCTTTAAAGTTTCTTTTAAGCTAAACCCCTGATTGGTTGGTATATGTTTAAAATTGTTTCTCAGTTATGAACTTTAATATAAAAACATCTAATCACATACTTGAGCTAATTAATTGCAGGAGAATTGCTACATTTATCATGTACGTGGAGTTTCCACTTTCAGTTTGCCATAACCAAGTCAATGTTTTGTTTTTATTATTTTGACCAAATAATCATTTAGAAATGAAGTCATGTTCTGTCTATCAGAACTGTCCATTGTTCAGTTCATCAAATTGGTTAAATGTTATCAAGTGAAGACTATATGATTGTTATATTCAGTGTATTTTTATATATATTTACCACTCTTCTGTGGTGATTTTAAAAATGTACACTTTTTAATGTTCTTCTTATTGAACAGTGGTGTCTATGTTTTTCTGCTTGAAACTGAAATGCATTTCGTGACTTCAACAAATAAGACATGAAGTATTGGAAACTATGTGACCTCAGAGAGTGCTCATAAAAGATAATAAAGTTGTCCAATTGCTGATTGAAGTATCCAATCTTGAAACCCCCAGCCCCATCTAAGCCCTCCCATTGTCGTGAGACTGCCTGAGGAGGAAATGAAGATAATACAATGAGAGAGAATAGAATAGAATAGAATAGAATAGAATAGAATAGAATAGAATAGAATAGAACAGAATAGAACAGAACATAATAGAATCATTAACATTGCATGAAGTAAACATGCAGAATTCCTGATGGCACAACAATTGAGTTCTTAGTGCTTTGAATTTAAACAGTGTCTACAATAGAAAGACTTGAGATCTGTTCCAGGAGACATTCCAACCTTCCAAACCCTGTGAGTTCCTGCTACTACTTAATGGTACCAGGAAAGATCTTTATAAATTATTGACTCACAAAAGCTATGAGAGGCAATAAAATAATTGATAATTGATATTTTAAGGCCGTTTTCTATAAATCATTACAATGAAAAAAATATCCACAACATATCTCTAAGGAAATACCAGTAGCATGAGAATACTGTGTTGTTACTCTGTACCATTTCATTAGCCCTGGCACATACCTAACCCTACAAGTTTTTCAGAGGCAAAAAAATTGCATGGGAGCTGATTTCTGGTTTCTCTCCTGTGGAGCAGTTGGAGGATTTGAACCACAACCTTTGGGCTGGCAGCCCATTTCCTTAACACTAAGCCAACTAGCCAAATACAGATCCATTTTTTACAATAATTACTCACTGAATTAGCTCAATGAGTAATTAACTGTCAATCTATACTCTTCCAGACTGTGTAATATTTGGATATAGAGCAGTAAGTAAAGAAACACAAGTACTAACTTCATGGAACATATTATCAAATAGAAAGTAACTTTCCCAGAGTTACACTACTGTAGCGAAAACAAGATAAATATTTTTCTTAATGGTATCAATAGAAACTAAAGATGATATATGGATTTCAAAATGCTTTCAAGAGCACTTCAAGTATTATTACGGTTATTACAGATGATATAAAACCCTATATAATGAGTGAACATTTCCCCCCACATTCCTCTAACTGGTGCACTTATATTACTTTAACTTCCGGGATGAATATTTCTTTATTTTATGTATTTTTTTTTTAAATTCACAAAGAACAGTAGCAAGCACATTTTGAACAATACGTATTTTAATTTTGCTTCTCCTTTTACTTTGGTACTGCCGAGCATACACTCCCAACTGCTATTTTTAAAAAAAATAATATGTGTGCTTTTTTACCAAAATGTATTTGGTCTTGGGTAAGAAACCTCATCTGTGGGACCTCCTGTGCTGTATCTGGTTGTTCAGGTATTAGCAAATCAAGAGGCAGTGATTACTAATTAAGTACAGAGAGATGGCAGCAGTTCAAATGGAACACTGACAGTCCTCTTATTATAACTGCCAACCTACTTATATTAATCTACAAAAAGATTGTGTACTTATCTTGGACTTAAATCACAAAAAGTGCATTCAAAATCATTGCAAAGACAATAATTACATGCACAACACTTGAGCTGCATGACATCTTTCCCCCTCTCATTCAGAAAATTGTTACCAATTGCCACTTTTGCTTTTTACATTCTCTACAACTCATTAAACTTTGTGAAGCTGCAACTGACAGCTAAAATAGATTTCAGTAACATTAGCTCCAATTTCAGTAGATTAAATGCTGAGGATCAGAAAGTAGAATATTCTGATTAGATATATTTACCAGACTGTTTTAGAAGATAGAAAGTAGAAAAACTAAAAAAGTGGAGACTAACACGAGTTTACATTTTTATGTTATGAGGGACCATGATATTACATTGTTATTCTTGTGTAGTTATTTAATAATTAAACAATATGCACTGAAAGAATGAGACTGGTCATTGCGTTTCAGTACAGCGTGGGCTGGTGGGGGAAAAAAACTTGATTGATATAAGTTTAAGCCAACCCAAAGCTGACCCTACCATGGGTTTTCACAGGCTCTATAAATCATAACAGTGGAGATTACACATCTTTCTCCCTCAGAGCAGCTGGTGGATTTGTACCACCTCCCTTTTAGTTGGTAGAGCAACTCTTTACCCATACATATACGAAGGTCTTTAGTAAAAGGTCTCCAATACTCATATCTAATTAGGTAAGTGAAAAAAAGAAGTCTAACAGAACACGAATATGTGTTCAAAGAAAGCCCAGTGTTCCATAGGTTAGTTCTGGCCAACTATGACATCCTTGGAAAAGGAGATTAGAAAAATATGCAAGATAGAGTTGATTTACAGCCAGCTGGACTGATGAAACAGCATAGTTGATATTTACTAATAACCAAGAAAATGGTTGTAGGCATTACAGTGTGCTATTTTACAGTCCAGTGTTATCCTTGTTTCCCTAGACTTGTTTATTTACTAGTAGTTTAAACTAGCATAACCTGTTAAACAGCCATGCTTTACTGCACGCTTAGAGGAGCAGATAAACAAAATGTGTATCAGCTCTCCCTTCAAGGAAAAACCTGCTGTCAGAAGCACACTCTTTTTCCTTGGTCAGGCAATAAGAACTCTCTATTCTGTAAGGTTACTAATGATTGATTTTTTTTGGAAGTAGATCCCAGAATTGTCTTTGGAGGTGTCTCTGGGTGGATTTGAACCAACAGAATTAACTGTACCACCCAGGCACAAATGATATAGTGAGGAGTTTTCCAGCTTCAGCAGCACTATTTGCACATCCCTCTAAGTGTCCTCCCAGTCAAACACTAAGCAAGCAGAGATTCTAGGTCTAGGCCATCCCTACCAAATGTGGGCATCCCTTAGTGCCTAAGCTTTGCCCTATTTCCCCCCATACGACCGGAGGAGCTTTCCTTGGCGTTAGGATGTAAATAGGGGCTCATTCTATATAATCTTTACTCCTTTCTATCTTAGCCTGGGTTCCCCACAGGAGAACATACAGTGATATATATTTTTATTTATATTTATATTAAGAACATGCTTCACTAAACTATGACAACTAGACATCCCAAGTCTGTGGCGGGGGTCAGGGGAGGATCAAGGTTTCTCTGAAGTCTTGTTGAAACAACTGATGCACTCAAAGTCTGCTTGTCAGGTGGTAGATGGGTGACTTGTGTACCAAAACCTCGAGGTTGGGGGTCAAGAATAGTTGCATGATACAGGAAGCTTTGCAAGAACATCCATATACATTGAGCACAGGCCACATCCCAAAGAAAAATGCATGTGAAGGTAAAATTGAGCATAAAGGAAAGAAAAGAAATACAGCATGAAAAAATAGAAGCAGTGTAACTTTTATTGGTTCAGAAGCAATGATCCAACAAACTATGCATGACCTATCAGGATGGCAGTAATGGAAGTACAGATACAGAATAGGAAATCACTCTACATCATCCAGGAACCCTCCAATGCCAGAGGAGATGCAAAGAATACAGAAAATAAAATATAAATTATAACGGGAGATTAGAATTGTCTGGAGAAAAATACTAGCATCTAAAATTACTCTGTCATTATGAATTTGGACACACTACTCATTTCCAATTATTAGAGAATAAATATAGTCAAGTCAAGAGTAGGAGTGACTTGCTAACTCATTCCTTTTGCCAATATTATTGGTCACAATCCTGTCTGCTTTTCTTCCAGTCTTTTCTACTCCTCAAATTTAAGACTTTTGAACACAACCCCTCCCTCACCAGACTTCTCAAATCCTCTATCTCCTTCACTATTATTTCAAGTGTTGCTTGTAGATAAAACCTTACTAACACTTTTCTTTTAGGTTTTTAGCCCATATTGATTTATCTAAGCTTCAATTGCACTTGTAGTGAGAGTGACACAATTGAGTCCTGGTTGATTTCTAAATGCTTCTTAAGTGTTCTTTCTACCTCACTTCTAGTGGAGACATCATTTTCCTGTTATATTTTTCTATGCACTTTAGTCCACAGTACAGAGCAGAATTCAAGCAACACAATAAATATACATTTTATAAAATTAAACATATTGGGTTATTTCCTTAATTTTATGTTACCCAAGGATAAAATAGGGACCAAATCTCTTTTAAATTTAAAACTTTGGTCAATAAGAGTTTTGGAAGGCAACATAATCCAATTCTAGTTTCAATGAATACATTTTAATGAAATGGCTATTTATTTAAGTGTAACTACAAGGGCTCTGGTGACTTTGCGTGTAAGGGGTTGCACTGCCAAGCCAGAGGCAGGTAGTTTGACTCTATTTGTAATTCCAAGGAAAAAAAAAGCAATTTCTTCCTGTGTAATACAGTCTCTGAAAATCTGCTGAAGGATCTTCTATGAATCTGTTCTGACTTGACAAAAATTAGCCTGAGTTTTTAAGAGAAAGTAAACTGTACATACAAAGGTGCTGAAAAACTCAAGGTATAGAAACACCTGATAGTGATTCCAGTCCCTAAGCCTTAAGTGGCAATAGTGAAACTAAAAGTTCGTGACATGAGAATCTTAAAAGCAAGGCTTCACTATGGTGAATAATTATACTGCTGTGAACGTTGGTGTACAAGTCTCTGTTTGTGCCTCAGTTCTTATTTTCTCATACCAAGAATATGGAAACAGGCCAAATATCCAACCACAATGGAATGGATTGAGAAATTATGGTACATTCACAGAATGGAATACTATGCAACACTCAGGAGCAATGATTTTGTAAATTACTACCTAACTTTAATCATATATTTCTTTTATGCCATTATTGTAGAATGTGTGTGATGATCGAAGGCCAGGAGGTGGAAGCAGAGAGGTGAGGATAGGGGGGAAGCATAATCACAGGGCCCCCTAATTTGATGGGTGGAGGGAGCAGTGGGTAAAGGAAAGGGGAAAGTACCTGTACATAAAACAATGTATATGAACCTTGTAAGTAAAATAGTGTAAAATACAGAAGTACGCACGTCAGTTAGTCAGTTAGTTAATTAATTACTATAAAAGCAATACTTCTAATGCAAGGACACGAGAAAGAAATTTCCTAATCTCTCTCATCTCCTACCCTCATATTTTCTTTCATTAGCCCAAAATACAGAGAAAAGTAATCTTAGGTGAGGTAAGCCCAGGACCAAGCCCAAACCAAACTCACTATCATCGACGTGATTCCAACTCAGAGTGACCCTAAAAGTCAAAGAATAGTTCAGAGGCTTCCCAAGGCTGTGATCTTTTCAGAAGAAGACTATCACATACTTCTCTCATGGACAAATAAATAGTGGCCTGACATTTTCTTGCCACTGTCCAACCTGACTTTTCTGCAAGCCCAGAGATCAGGTTCTGAGGTACAGAGCAAAGGAGAGTATAGGAAAGAGTAATTAAGCCAGGTGTAATCAGTATTTTGTCCTTCTTCTTTGTTGAAAGAGACTCATAGAAGTCCTAGAGAAGAGAGTAAGGCAGCCCCCTAGATTTCTCCAAGGCTGGAAACATTTTGGAAGCAGGCTGACACGTCTTTATATTGTTGAGTAGCTGATGAGTTCCAGCTGCTACCTTTCACTTAATGCATCAATGGTTAATCAAATGCACCACCAGAGATTCTTGAAATATAGGAAACAGGAACAACAATTATAATTAATTTCTCTAGGAAAAAAATAATTACATGTTGAATCCACATCCTAAATGTCTATGATTTTGTATTAAAGTTACGTTTTCACAGAGAAAAGGCTATGTATGTATAGATGTCTTCAGCTTAATCTGTGAATGCTCATATCACAATTGTACATACATTTTATATTTTTATTGTATATGAAAGTGATGTGAAACCTAAGTGGTTTATCACTCACATGTACTTTCAATAGACTTAGTTTATACAGGTACAGTCATAGTATGAAAATTATTAGTTAAAAATTATTAAAAAAAATTGAAGTCTGCAGCTGATAGTACAAATGACAGAGGTCTAGGATGATAATTCTGTACCTTAGGGACAAGGTTCCCTAAGAAGTGTAAATGGTTTGTACCCAATTAGCAACATAAAGTTCAAACCCATCAATCAATGCCATGGAAGAAGGGTTTAGTAACCCATTTATGTGAAAATCAAACCAAGAAATCCTGTGGAACAGTTCTACTCTGTAAGACATAGGGTGTAGCCATAGTCCAATTGACATGATGATGGTATAGTGAGTAACATTATCTACTGTAATTTCAGGTCTCCTGTGATGTCCTTATCTACTAACAGTCTTAATTGTCTCATTCTGCTATGTTTTCCACTCATCTAGACTCTAGATTAATTCCATTTTCTAGGATTATTGCAAACATGTCTGCTGTTGTTGTTGAATACTATGTCACTGAATCAGAATCAATCCATAACCGATACTCCAGAAGGCTGTCGGAAGCAGTTAATCACATGAGAGTTGGCTGTCTATCTTTCTTCTGCAGAGCAGCACGTGGATTCTAACTGTGTACCTTTGCATGGGCTGTGCAATTCCTTACTACAAAGCCACCAGAGCTTCATGAACATATGTCTACTAACAACAACTTGACCGTGGTCTGACAGATCTTGAATTGAGAATATAGTATTTAAAAGCCAAAAAATTAACCAAAACCCTTTATGTGTAGGAATCACACTTTATAGCAAATAAAAATGTGAGTACCTAATAAGACATGTTATTATGTGCCATCAAGTTACCTGTGACTCATAACAACCCTATGTACAACCCTAAGTAAACTCTGCTCTACCCTGTGACAATCTCACTGTCTCTGACACACCTACCCCGTTACCCCAGTCACTGAATGAATCCACCTCACAGAGGGTCTTCCTCTCCTGTGCTGTCCCTCCTCCCTCCCAAGCATGACGTCCCTCTCCAAGGACTTGTCCCTCCTTGCAACATGTGCAAATTATGTCAGACGAAGCTTCAGAATCCTTGCCTCCAAGGAGCAGCCTAATTAAACCCTCTCCAGGACAAACCTGTTCTTTTTATTAGCAGTCCATAATATATTCAATACTCTTCTCCAACATCACAGCTCAAAGGTATCAATTCTCATTCTATAATCCCTAGTCATTGTCCAGGTCTCTGATGCATAGCAAGTAATCGCAAAGACCATGGCCTGTATCAGGTGCATGTTGGTCTCCAGAGTGACACCATTGCTCTTCAGTACTTTGGAGACGTCCCTTAATAGCAGACTTTCCCATCACAGTATGGCCTTTATTTCCTGGCTGCTGGTACCAAGAGGGTTGATTGTGGAGACAACCAAACTAAAGCTGTTAACAGTCTCAATCTCTTCACCATTTATCACGATGCTTCCACTTGGCCCTGTAGTAAGATTTTTTTTTGTTTGTTTGTTTTTTGCTACAGACATCAGTAGTTTATTGTATGTTTAGTCCAAACACATTCGAAATGGAAACCCAAAGAATACTTTCCACCTAAAACAATGAACTAGATTCTACTAGCATGTAATTCTTAACACATTACAGCAATAAAGATGGTAATCCGTTATCTTCTATACCTAACTAAAGCCAAGATGGTAAAGTCAATTTGGTTGCAATTGTGTCAAAAGGATAGATTATTACCATAAAAAAAAACCCCCAAACAAACAAAAAACCAAAATCAGCAAATAACAGTAATGGTAGATGATTATTTTTGCTCTGTTTCACCGAAAGGGGGATATAATGTTAAAAGTCCACAGTACTGCAGGTGAACAATCACCATGTAAACTTCTCCATATGATGTTTTATTCACGGTATGTAAAGACTGAAGCTGAATGGCTCTTTGCTCTAATTTTTCATTACACTTAGTTATTTGTCATTACTTTTGGTGCCAAAACATGTTGTTGTTGTTGTTATGTGCCGTCAAGTCACCTGCGACTCATAGCGACCCTATGTACAACAGCCCTAAACTCCACTCTGTCC
>NW_006400011.1:818515-852786 GCF_000299155.1 Elephantulus edwardii
TCAAGTGTTCTGGGATTCCCATTCTTCTCAGAGTCAGCCACAGTTTGTTATGATCTACACAGTCAAATGCCTTTGCATAGTCAATGAAACACACACAGATAGACAAAACACAGTTATATAGTTTTATGAGTAGCAGGGCAATACATGGGATAAGGAGGGAAGGAGTCTAAACATTTTATATATAGATATGATGGAAAGAAACAACAACAAGAACAAAAATACTCCACTAATTTTGGGGGTAAGGGGGTAATAACACCGACAATAAGCCACTTATTTAAAAGCAGTTTGAATAAAGGCTTCAAAACTTGAAAGTAAGCTTCTAGTGAAAACTTCAAGTACTATACCTAACATCTGAATATGTAAAACTTTCAAACAGATGAAAAAAAATCTTTAAACTCAAAATATAGAAATATGTGTCCTCAAAACTATATCCAATAGTGCAATACAACTTTTCTTCAAACATGGAAGACCTCATTAAAGGGAGAAAAAAAAAAAGACAGATTTCACTTTAATCATATTGCCCAGACCATGAAAAAGAAAATGTTATCATTCGCTAATTTACTAGACAGTACAGTTACACAATTAATTCCTATCTAATTTGCAAATAGGGCAACTGCAATTTGTTTTTAACCAATATAGAATGGAGAAGTCTTCCATGCTAACAAAGCAGCTTTAATAGTCACACTTATTTATCCCACTCCTAACCCAAAACATCAGAAACTGGTACGTACTGCATGGTAGTAAGATTTTTGTTTTCATGATATTGAGCTTCAGTCCATATTGAAGGCTACAGTCCTTAATTTTCTGCAGCAAGTGTTCAGGTCCTCCTCAATTTAAGCAAGCAGAGTGTGTTATCTGCATAACCGAGACTGTCGATGAGACTTTCTCCAATCCTGAAGCCACATTTCTCCTCATACAGCCCAGCCTACCAAATAATCTATTCTTCATGTAGATTGAAAAGGTATGGAGATGGGACACATCCCTGACATACACTCTTAGCAATTTTGAACCATTCAGTGATCCACACAGTCAAACACCTTCGCATAATGAATGAAACACAAATAGACATTCCTGTGGTACTTATGCTGTCCCTACAGTGATGTTCAGAAGTCTAAAAAAAAATAACCTATATAATACCCAATCATCTGACCCAGTTCTTTCAAACTTTCAGTCAGTGAGTTCCTACTTCCACTCTGGACTAAATCCTCAGAGAAAGGGACCCTTGTCAATGACAAATCAGCAAGACCACAGTACTGATACAAAACACTAATAAATACCTGTGCAGTGGATGTGAAGTTTTGAACTGAGCAACACAATTTGTATCATTTGCCATACTTGGATATGTTTCTGACTGGTTATTACATAAAAGAAAATCAAAGCTATTTCAGAACATAACATCACTGTAAATAATTATGGCCTTTTCCCCCCCGTTACATTCTGTTAATGTATGTATTTCTCTTTTAAGAACACAGATTGCATTATTATCAACTACAAATTTCATCTTTATACATTTCTGAGCAAAATAAGCATCACAGATATCATTTTAGATCAGCATTTCCTCCAAATGAATTCAGCAGAGCTAATTCAGAGGGATGTAATTAGTGCTATGGTGGGTTATTTTTTTTTTAAAAGCAGCCTATAAAGAAATGTTCAGAATTGCTCGGCACTGTAAAGTGCTGAAGTGCAAAGTAGCTCTCTAAAAAGGGTAATGTCCCAAGATGATGCTCCCAAGAAATAGTTTCTTTACTCAGTATTTCAAAAGGCTGCTCTTCTATGGTTCTCAATCATAAAAAAATTCTATTCAGAGGGTTATCTAATGCAAGGTTTTCCTGAATATTGCTTGTATGATGCATAGAGTGAGCCCAGTGAGTGACATTTTTTCTAACCATGGTGTTTTAAGAGAACAAACTTATATATTGTATTTCTGGCTTAAATAATGAATTTTGGGGGCTAGAAGTGATAATTAATTACTATAAGTCATATTAATCTATTATTTGTTGTTGTTGATTGCTGTTGTGTCTAACATGACTCATACCAACCCTGAGAATAAAAGCATTCGTGCATTTTAAATTTTCTTCTGAGTGTTTATACTCACATTCACATACAGACATATAATGATCACACACTCATATAGGTTTAGAGTTTTTTTTCTCTGCCTCCTTTGGTCTATTAATTTTTTCCTCAGGCATTACAAAGACTGTGGATAAAATTTTTGGATTCTAAAATATCAGTCTCTTAGCAACCCACACAATTAAAGACCCTTTGATATTCACTGACATGTACATCAATAGCTTAAAATTTCTTAAAATAAAGAACTGATACTGCATGATAAATGTTATTAAAATGTCTTTTGCAGTGTAATAATTAAACTATAAGACACCCAAATCCTTTCTCATAAAGGGGTATTGTCTATTCAAAAGTTGATTTATTTCTGATTCAATGTTTCTTCATTGGATTTGGAGCCAAATCCAAACACTATTGCTAAATATTTGGGATTTCTCTGGCAGTTTTTAGAGTTACCTATTTATGATGTACTTTAAATTCCCAGTCCTGAGGTCTTAAGCCTCTTAATTGTTGCTGTTGTTGACTGCCTTCAAGTCGAGGATGAGTCATAGTGATCCTATGAATAAAAGTCCTTAAGCCCCTCTACAACTATCGACATTTATCAAAGTTCATAGAGTTTCTGGAGGCATGTTGTTTAGGAAGTAGAGGCCACTCCTGCTTACAAAAACTTCTTAGAGTTTGTCGAATTTTCTATTAAATAAGTAATTTGATACCGGTTTTGTTGTTGTTGTTGTTAAGTACCATTGAGTCGACTATGATGTTTAGCGAATCAATAATATATCTGAACCTTGTCCTACACCAGCGTCATGATCTTTTTTTTAGGAATAATTTTTATTTGTGATTTTAACAAAAGTTTAAAGAAAATTTGAATTTTCAGTCATTCATTGTTGCACATTTTCTTCCCTACATCTTCCCACCCCTAACATTTTTCTTTTCTCTTAAAAAACGCATTCATTGTTGTGCAATATCCTTCCTCCCCCCAACTTCAATGCACTTTTTTATGCACCTCTTATTATGGACTCTTGTCATGCAAAAAATGCCTAATCATATATTCCTTTAGATGAGTCTCTCCGTCATGTGTTCCAATGCAGTGTTCATTATGTAGCCTCTCTTTTTTCAGTTTAAACTCAACCGTCAGGTCAGTCCCACTCTTCAACAGTGGCATTATACAGTATTTGTGCTTTTGTGACTAAAATATTTTTCTTAGCATAATGTCCTTTAGAGTCATCCATGTTGTATAATATTTTATGAGTTCCTTGTTTTTCAGTGCTGAGTAGTATTCCATTTTGTGAATATACTACAGCTTCTCTATCCATTCATTTGTTGATGGGCCCTTGGGTTGCTTCCATCTCTTTGCTACTGTGAATGAACAACACAGCAATAACCATGGTTGTGCAAATATCTGTTTGGGTGGCAGCTCTGGTTTCTTTAGGGTATATTCCCAGTAGTGGGATTGCTGGGTCAAATGATATTTCTATTTTCATTTTTTTGAGAATGTGCCATACTGCCTTCCATAGTGGTTAAACCATTTTACACTCCCACAAAGAGTAAGTAAAAACTCTAATTTCTCCACAACCTATCTAGCATTTGTTGTTTGCATCCTCATAATTTCTGACACATTGGCGCCCATTATAGCAGTCTACCTCTCTTCTATAAGAGATGTTGTACACTTATCCTGGACAATGTGTAATATATGCAAGCCCATTTTTATAGTCACTGTGTTGATCCATTTGTTGAAGATCTTGGTCTCTCTCTCTGACCTTCTACATTTCTCAGCATGATGTCTTTTTCCCAAGGACTGGCTCTTTCTGAAAACAGGCCCAAAATATGGGAGACAAAATTTCACCAATAGTCAAGTAAGGAAAAGGTGTCCTATTGGGCAAGGATAAATTACCCATTTTATCCTTCCCCTGTAATTCATCTGGTCTTTTGGTAAGGAGAAGATGGGAATATTCCTGCAGAAAAAAATTATATGTGACTACACCTTCTAGGTCATTAAAAGAAAGCCAGAAGAAGAGGAGAAAAAAAACCCTGAATATCAATAACTCCTGTTTGATAGAATTTTCTCTCTAATTTGAAAGTTAAGGATATGTTGAATCTGCATAGAGGGGAAAACTGTTTCAATAAAGTTTTTAAGTTGGTTTCATTTTGTTTATTTGAAAAATCTTATTTAGGAGCATATACATTGCTTTTCACATAAAAATATTACTAATTCTAGAATTTCTTGTACCTCTGTTATTGTTTCTTTGAATAGTAACCATGAACCATGTTCTTTTCCATTAATGTACACTATCTTCTTAGACTGACTATATTAAGAAGAATATCATCAGATTTGGAGCAAGTGTCATAAACAACCTGCCTTATCAAAAAGATACAATTTTGCTTTCCAGAACTTAAGACGATGTGAAGCATTTACTGATAAAGATAAAAGACAAAAATTTTCAGTTTAACATTTTAGATAACAACCAAAAAAATCATCGCAAGTGAATTAACAAACAGCCTTATGGGGAGAAAAGAATTTGTTAGCAAATTCATTCTACTTGGATCAACAATGACCATAGAGATAGTAGTTAAGTAATCAAATGATACATTATATACTACATGGAGCCTCTTTCTACAAAAGGCCTCTCCAAAATTAAAAACAAAAAACCCATCAAAATTATTATTTTGATGACTAAAGTGTATGTACTTTACTTAAGCTAAGCTGGTTTTAATTCATTCATATGCATGCAAAACCTGAAATGACAAAAAGAGACAGAATAAGGATTGACAGATGAATTGTAGTGTTTATTAATAATATAATGTACATTGGAAGGA
This sequence comes from Elephantulus edwardii, assembly GCF_000299155.1. NCBI lineage: Eukaryota > Metazoa > Chordata > Mammalia > Macroscelidea > Macroscelididae > Elephantulus > Elephantulus edwardii. The sequence goes on from NW_006400011.1 coordinate 823,397, forward strand.
CATCATGCTTGGGAGGGTGGAGGGACAGCGCAGGAGAGGAAGGCCCTCTATGAGGTGGATTGATTCAGAGACTGGGATAATTGGAATGGGAGTGTCAGAGACAGTGCGATTGGCACAGGACAGAGCAGAGTTTAGGGCTGTTGTACATAGGGTCGCTATGAGTCGCAAGTGACTCAATGGCACATAACAACAACAAGTGTGATATAATCTATATTGATGGTTGCAGTATTTGATCTTTTACAGAAAGAACTACTAATCCTCCTCATTTTCATTAAGCAAAGTTGTGTCATCGGTATAAAGCAGGGTCTTGCTAAGTCTTGCTCTGATCATGATGAGACATTGTTCTCAATGGAGTCAATTTCTGCCCTGGCCCGTGGGTTTCTTCAACGTAACCTAAAGGAAGAGAAGTGGGGATTGAGGAGGGACAAGAGACATGAGAAATGGAGGCAAGACAAGTTTTCCTGATCAAGCCTTGAATTTATTGAATTAAATCACAGCCTTAAATAGGGGAAACTGCCTAGGTCTCTAAAGTAGGAGGGGTTGCTACAGAAATCCAGCCCCAGGATATCAGTTTACAATAGGAAAGAGGGGCATGCCCCAAGGCATTGAATTACAAACACTGATCTAGTGAGATAAGCAGTTTCTCAGAGATGGGTGGGGCGGCCTTATACTGAGCTCAGCCTGCTGCATGTCAGAAGTGAGTATATGAAATGAGGTCCATGGACAAAATAGAGTTGCTCATGTCAGAACCAAGACCCGCTCGGGATGGCTTTCCACAAATTTCCCAAATAATTTGCTTACCATACAGATTGAATGATTACAGAGAAAGGATACAACCTTGATGCATACCTCTTTTAAGTTTAAACCATGAAGTTCTTCCTTGCTTTGTTCCCATATCACCCTTTTGGTCTAGGTCATATACATTAGGAAAGACCAATCACTACAGAGAGATATCATTTTCATAAAGCAGAATGTTAACAAAATGAAGTTAAAAGAACTTGCGATGTTTCATTTTCTAATAAATAAGGTCATCATGAATCAGAGTCAGCTTCATTAACAACTGCCAACAATATAGTACTTGGTTTTGTTGGGGGTGTTTTTGTTTTGTTTTTTGAGTTGTTGTTTTTTTAAGCAAATAATAGTAACTATGGAGGATTTTCAAGGCTCCACATAAGGTCACTAAGACTCAAAATCGATTCTGTGGCTTCCAACAACAACCAATGAGTAATGCATTACATATCTCCTAACAAAAAGATTTGCAGCTTCAGAAGCCTCATGGAGACTGCCATAACTCCAAACAGACAGACTCCTTGATAATGGGTATCATTTAGTTAATGAGATCACATAGCTTCTTCTTGTTGTTAGGTGCCATTGAGCCAAGTACAACTAATAACAACCCTATGAACATAAAATCTGAACCCTGTTCTATCTTGTGCCATCCTCACAACTTCCTGACACACAAGAGTCCTTTGCAGCAGTCACTGCATCAATCCACCTAGTGAGGGTTTTTTCCTCTCCTTCGCTGACCCTCCACCCTTCTATGAGGAATAGATCCTCCTAGCAGCATGTCCAAAGAATGTGAGGCAAAGCTTCATCATTCTTAACTCCAAAGAGCACTCTTGCTGCACACTTATTAACCCCTATTTATCCCAATTATATTTTTTATTCTCATATTCTAGGTGGGAAAATGGTCATTCAGAATGACATCAGATTTCCAGGTGCCTTGCAGCTAGATCTGACCATATAATTAAATTCTGACTGGTGCTCGTGACCCAGTGGTAGGAAGCTGTGCTGCAATCCCAAAGGCACATGGTGCAAATCTACTACCTGCTGCACAGTAGATGAACAAGAAAGATGGGCGTTCTCCTCCCCTGCAGTTTACTGCCTCTGAAAACCTACCAGGAAAGTCAGCGTTGGGTCAGTTCAGACTCGATGATAATCAACAACAAAAACAATAGTAAGATAAAGGCATCTTTGGTATTTATGTTAAGGCACACAATTCTATGGGAGAAAAACTGTACACACACATTGTCCTCTTATATTCATTCTCTTTGTTTTGCTGCCTAGATCATAGAGGGAGGTTTGGTGCCCTAGTGCATCAGGAGTTAAGCTGCCAAATTGGGTCAGTTAGATCCTGTTGACTTCTGATCTTTGGAGTAAGCAGAAATAAACTTCCAAATTGCTTAACTTATTAATTTTTGTTTGTTTGCTTTGTTTAAATTTTCATTTAATTTAGCCTAATAATGATTTGTTAACAGAAATTCAGACACTTTGACTTTTTAAACCTCATAATTGGAATGATACTAGATGTTCTGACAATATATTCTGGATTGTGGTGACACTATTGTACTGTGGAAAAGAAAATGTTTGATTAAGGGTTATGTGCAATAACTTAGAAGATAAACTTATGGGGAAAAGTAAAGCATTTTCAAGAGGAACATCTCTTGCTACTTCTTTCAATAAAATGATAAAAATGGACTCAGTCCATAGCTACCCAAACTATATGCACAATGAAGGGAATTAAAGACTTTGTATTTCATACTTCAGTTTGAGATACAAGTTGATAAGAAATCCCATCATTCTGAGGCATTGAAGATTTCAAAAGCTAATAGTTTTTGTAACAAAAAAAATGGAAACACTTAAGCATTATCTTTAAAATGGCAGAATTAGCACAAAATAATATTAGTATCATGTTCCATGAGGTTATGAAACTAATAGAAGATTGAAGCCCAGGGTATAGTTTTTCTACCCTGTGGAATTATTTAAGATAGTTTTGATTTAACCTCAGCTTAGCTCTGGTGGCATAATGTATTATAAGTTAATTTAAAGATCAGTCGTTAAAATCCACGGGAGAAATATGAGTCAGTCTACTCCCTAAAGACTTACAACCTGGGAAACTTACCAAAGAATCACCATAGGCAGAGTTTTTATTTAATTGAAGGATTAAGGAAGAACACAGTTCTAAATACAGAACAGAGGTCTCAGCTTAATAATTAAATTTATACCCTTTATAGAATCTTTTCTCAAGGATCGTCACCTCCTGACAACATGCCCAAAGTATGTAACAATCACACTCCACTCTGCGGGGTCATCTTTTATTGTGATGAGAACAAACTTGGATCCCTTCAAGTCAGTTGGCCTGGTAGCTGGTACTCTTCCAAATTTCTTGGCATGAGTAGGTTAAGGGTTACATCTATCATAACATGCCAATTGGTATTCTATGAATTCCTAGAGTCTTACTTTTTCTTGATAACCTTCAGTGAAGCTTGAATTTCTTCCTTTATTACCATTAGTTCTTGATCATATTCCACTTCCTAAAATGATTCTGCACAGGACAATCATTTTTTGGCATAAGAACTTGGTGTATTCCATCCATGTATTTTAAATGCTTCTTGTGTCATTCAAGATTCTGCTTATAGAATCCTTCTGCATTCCAATTCAAGGTTTGAATTTGTTTTTTCAATCATTTCATCTTAAGAAATGTCAGTCATGTTCTTCACTCTTGGTTTCTAACTTCAGCACATTGTGTTATCTAATACTTTGCTTTGTCTTCTTGTGTTGCCTTTTGAAATCTCTGTCCAGCTCTCTTACAACAACTAACAACATCAAGTACTTAGTGTGCTTGCGTATTTCATCGATTCCTTTACTTTATGATTATAAGAAGAAAACATTAGTCTTAGAGGAGAATATGAGAACTGAGGCACAAGCTGAGTTTTGGACCTCAATATTCATAGAAGCATTATTCACCATCCCTAGAACATGGAAACAACCCAAATGTCCAACTACAAATGAATGGATTGAGAAATTATGGTATATTCACACAATAGAATACTATGCAGCATGCAGAAGCAATAACTTTGCAAATTATTATCTAACTTGGGAGGGACTGGAGAACCTTATGCTGAGTGAACTAACTCAGTCCCACAAGGATAAATACTGTATAAGATTGCTATTGTAGAAGAAGTATAAGGCTCCAGGAGGGGTGGTAGAGGCCGGAAGCAGAGGGATGTGGATTTACAGGGGGAAGAGGGGATTAATCATTGGATTGCACAATTTGAAGGGGGAGGGGGGGGAGGGAAATTGAAAGAATTTGTTTGAATTTGTATTAGAATTTTGTAAATAAACTAATGGGGGGAAAAGTCAGCTTGGGGAAGGGGAAGGGAGGAAGAGTGGGTAAAATGTGCAACAATGAATGAATGAAAATTTAACTTTTCTGTAAACTTTTGTTAAAATGACAAAATAAAAAATTTTATTTTAAAAAAAGGGATGATGTATAGTATACATTTAGTCAATTGCACAAAGGTAAGAAAGTGGAGACTATGACTATATAATTTAATTTTATAACTTAAAGACTAATAAACATTCTATTGAGTTGGAATGGAATCACAACTGACCCTCCAGTGGGGTCAGGAATGATTAAAGAATTGAACTTTTCTAGAGTCAAGATTTCTGCCTTTCATGGATGTTGGGGTAACCAAATAAGTCCTTTTCATTAAGTGTCTTTCTGAATTTGGGAACTTAATAAAAATTGGTCCCTAATGCCACCTTTCAATCAAACACTGGACAAAAAAAATTGCATTGGGCATTCTATTCTTTGAAGAACTCAGTTTTTTGAAATAGACACAAAAAATCATACTGAAGACTCTGTTTAGGGTAAATCAGATAGTATTCATATTATTTCTCAAGCAGTTCTGTATGAAAATCTTTTCTGGACATAAATTTTTCTATTAAGCCATTTATCTATCTATTTATTGTTCGTGGCAAGGCTGATATTTGGTCTTAAGAACTCTAGAAGTTTGTTTTATTTTTATTTCATCTTCAAAGTATTCTGACAAACTAAATGCAATCTAGACTATTCCCTTTGTCAATTAGGTATGAAGGTCATAGGATTTGTAAGCATACCTGAGAAGCTGTCATAACGAATGAACTGTATCCTGTTTCCATCTGAATAGTAACTAGATACTGTTCTAATACCTCATAATTATGAGTACTGTCTGTGAGTTCTGTGTAGCCATTGCAATGGTTTAGCCAACACAGTAGCAGAAGAGTGAGTACCCTTGGAGGGAATTGTTGGTGTTAAAAATTGTAGAAGTCGATGGAGGGAGTGTGGAGGCACATCTGATTTCATAGGATAACCCCCTCATGGTTTTATGCTGTTGATGTTGTCAATGACAATTCTTCACCCTTATAAAGTTAGTGGAGATCAAATGAGACCTCTCCCATTTCTTATTACAAACTATCTACATTTATTGGCTCCAGTATCTAAAAAGAGGCCACAGATTCTGCTAACATGGGGGAAAAAAATTACAAACTTAAGTGTCTGGAAATTGCTATTTTCTGACTTTTACTGACTAGTTTTTAAATATGACACCACTATTTTTATTCTTTCTATCCTTCTTAGAGATGAGCATCATACCTGGAAGGGAAGAGGGACAGAGAAAGAAAGGAAGACCATCGTTGAGATGGATTGAGTCAGTGACTGCAGTATTGAGGGTTAAGTGTGTCAGAGACAGTAAAGTTGACATAGGCCAGAGCAGACTTCAGGGATGTTGTGCATAGGGTCACTATGAGTCACAAGTGACTCAACAGCACATACAACAACATCACTACAGTAGTCAAAATGAGCAGGGGAGTTAGTGTTCTTATTTGCTTCTGTATTTTTACCTGGTAAAATTGCCCATAGTTCTATTAAAATGACAAATACAGAAGTCCCCAGGTTGGGAACATTCAAGTAAGAGACAATTCTTAACCTCTCTTTAATGTTGTGCATTGTTTTTCTTTTCTTTTTTTTTCCCACTTTTAAAGGATTGAACCAGCCTCTATTATCAACAAATTCTTCACCCCACAGCTTTTAAATCACTGAAAAGATTTCAACATTTTCATGTGCTAAAGTACAGCTAAACTAGAACAAAGTATGCCTTTTCTGACTTACCTATGAATCCAACATAGAGATATATTTACCAGTTGGAGAACAACTGTACTTTTTATCTCCCTCCTTTATCTTTAAAAGTATAAAACAAATAAGGTAAAGAAGGAAGATACGAGTTCTGTTTAATCTGATTGGTTTGCCTTCATGCTGTTATGTATTGAAGTTGCTGAACAAAGATTTTATACTTTCGTTGGTATAGAGTTCTCTTAATATAGTATAAAACATAAAACAAACGTAAGAAAGAGAGAGAAGAGGCAAACTACTCAAGTGAATATGTTTAACTTGCAACTTAAAAAAAATAACAAAAAAAAAAAAAAACAAAAACAAACTTGCAATTTTTGTTTAGTCTGGAAAAATCCCAAATGACCCAGAACATCTACATATAATACATTTAATATATAGGGGAGCCAAAAAAAGTTATCTAAAAGAGTGACACTTAGCCAAAAATTCTGAGTAAGTCATACTCCATCCATTGTCCACTTGCCATTTTTCAATTCACCTTTCCTTCACCGTAATTTATCCTCCTGTCTTACCTTTGGCAATTACCATATCATTTTAAGGAATTTTGAACTAAACAGGAAAGCATTCCTTGTCCCTACTCCAGATCTTGCTATGGAAAAAGTCTTAACTATAGAAAAGAATTGTGCTGGCTTTTATTTGGCTGTGGGATTATTAATGGGAGATAACTAGCACCATCTAGCTGCAAGAAAAACGGGATAAAGGTAACTGAACTCCCGAGTCAAAGCAGACACTTGAATAACATCCAAGAAGAATTACAATCAGAACAATACTAACATAGGAGCTGTCCTTTGGAATCGCGTGTGAAATATATCATGTTTACCTAAAGCATGGACATTATGCTATTGTTGTTTTCATTCTCTAAAAGCTTAAGCAAGCATGGAAAAAAAGCACCTACTGGGTATTTTATTCAAGCCAAGTAGTAACTCATTTTGTTGTAAATGCAATTTTTCTTCCATGAACTATTGTTCATGACAATATGCTCACAAATATATATACTCTGTAATTTTGAAATTTTCCTGGCTACAGTCAGTGCATTTTTTTCTAGGCTAGTATTTTCAGAATATCTCTTAAAACTTTCAGACTGTTATTATATTTTATGTTTCAGCATTGTATGAGTTCTGAGCCCTTCAGAAAAAAGAAAAGGCTCTTTCAGGAATCCAGTGTAGCTTAGAGAACAATGTGGCACTGAGAAATGTATGGTAGGGTTAATTCCTTTGAAAGATCCATTTAATGGCAATTTGTCACAAATTTCAATTGTGTAAAATGCTGTGTTTTCTACAACCTCAAGATTGAAATTTATTCTCCTTATAAGCATACTGGGGAAATAACAGTGAAATAAAAGTATGAAAAATACAAATATGCAGACCATTTCTCATGGGTAAAATGAAATTTAACACAAGTGCCCAGTGGCTGTTCTTATTCATATCACAGGATTGCACTAATGCTAGTAGTTCATGTGAAAAGACATGATTCAGAAAAGGCGTATATTTCACTAGGATGAATATCCTACCGTGCAGTGAATAGAAAATCCCACAACAGAAACTTGGCAAGGATATTTTGGTAATGAGTCAGCTGAATTGAGAGAGGGAGTTAGCATTGTTTCTTTTCCAGGAGATGAATGATTTAAAAATAGTCCTTACACCAGGTGCTCTGTGGTGCTCTTGACCTTCATCCTCCATCTATGTTTGCAGGTGTTCCTTCAGATTTTTAGGGATAAGCATTATTTTTCAATGTCTCCATGCTGCATGATTTTAGTGGCACACGTTGTGGGTGAGTATGATCACTTCTCTTGCCATTGCAGCTAAATGGTCAACAAGAAGCACCACCAAGCCATCTGTAAAAGGGTTTCTAGAATTTATATACATTGTATATTATGAATATGAGACTTGGACATGTTTTATGAATCCAAGTGAACTTAAAGAATTTAAATTTGGCTGGACATCTTAATATTGTATCTGATTTCTTATGATGAGCTTAAAAATAAAGGATGAGAAACTATTATTTTATTTGAGAAACAGCACTACTTTTGATTGATATACAAAGAAGGCAGAAGCCCTGGATGGCATAAAGGTTAGGTTGGATGCTAAGTAAACGGTGGATAATTCAAACCCAACAGGGGGAATTCCCTTACGAGAAGGAAGAAGCTGATGCTAGATTCAACTTCATAGAACAATAATCCCAAGAAATGGGTTATATTATCTTTCCTGGGTAGATGTCACTGGAATCACTTAAAACCTTATCATGAAGACATGATGATGTCTTCCTTACTCTTCTGTGATAATGAGATTGTCTGTCTGTGTGGTACAAAGAACTGATGTTGCCTTTCCATTCATAAGGGAGCTCTGGTGATGTAGTGGTAAGAAGCTGCAGAGCAATCCCAGATACAGCTTAAATCCACCAGCTGCTCTGTGGGAGAAAGGTGATCAATCTCCTCCTAGGCAGTTTACAGACACTGAAAACCCACGGGAGAGTCAGCTATGAGTTGATTACCACACAACACAACAATAACAACTTCCATGTATAGCCTCTCATTTTGTGATAAAGAGCTCTGGTGTCCTAGTGGCAAGAAGCTGCGCTGCAATCCTGAAGCCATGCAGTTGGAGAGCACATGCTGCTCTGAGGAAGAAAAGTATTTATTGTATTAAGGAGAGAGATTGTTCTTGTTGTTAAGTGCTGTGGGGTTGAGTATGACTCAGCAATTCTATGAACAAATGGACCTGAACCCTGCCCTATCCTGTGCCATCTTTATTACCTCTGACACTCTAGAGCCCATTGCTGAAAACACTGTGTCTATCTATCTCATTGGGGGCCTTCTTCTCCTTCACTGACTCTCCCTCTGTCTAAGTATGTTGAGCCCTTTCTAAGGAATAGGCTCAACTAGCTACATATCCAAAGTATGAGAGACAAAGCTTCATCATCTGCCTCCAGGGAGCATCCTGGCTGCGCTTTCTCCAAGACATATCTGTTTGTTCTTGGGATATTCAGTACTACTCATTACCAATACCATAGTTGAAAGATATAAATTCTTTGGTTTCCCTTATTCATTGCCTAACTTTCAAATGGTTAAGGATGTAATGAAAATAACGTCCACAGCACGTTAAAGAAGTCCTTGACAGTAGATTTTTCCAATGCAACACATTTCCCTCCCTTTTGTTTTAATTTCTTGACTGTTGCTACCATGGGTGTTGAATGTAGAGCCAAACAAAATGAAATTGTTGACCAGTGTAATCTTTCCTCTATCTTGATTGATCACATGGTGAAGGTAGATATTTAACAGGCTTTTTTTATGAGAAAATTTATATTGGAGGCTACAGTCTATGTCTTCTTTAGTAAGGTTTTCAAGACTTCCTCACTTTCTGCAAATGAGGTTGTGTCATCTCCATAATGCAGATTTTTGATGAGTCTTTTTCCCATCCTCATGCCACATTCTTCTTCCTATGGGCCAGCTTCTTGAATTATTTGCTTAGTATACTGACCAATCAGGTATGGAGAAAGAAATCTCTCAAGAGGGCAAACTCAGACAGATGACAGTTCAGAACCTCCACACAAAAGACACCAGAAACCAATTTTAAAAAAGATAAGACAATACTTTAACTACTGATAGAGAGAAGAACATAAAAGAAAGAGTTGAGCAATTATCTTGGTTCTGTTGGAACTCAGCATGCAGCGGCAGGAGTAGCCACAACAAAAGTTGCATGTTTTCCACTTTGTCTCCCCACATTCATCTCTTCAAAGCCCACAGAAGTGACTTGCCCTACCACCAGGAATCCCCAGGTGGCTGTTTGCCCTCCACTCCCTAGACCCTGCTCTACCTCTGTGTTTGCTGCCTCCCACTGCCCTCCTCTGCACCACACCCCCAAACCCTTGCTCTGCATTACTTCAGGCCATGTCCAGTTCATCTTCCATCTGCACCTAGACACTCAGAGTTCATCAGAAAGCCTGTGGATTGTGTCATAACTGCCCTACAGCTAGATTATGTGAGGCATCTCCTATAACTGAGCTCCTTCTCTTTTACTGAGGACTTTTATCCACATTGGCAGGACCATGATAGATGGAGACGAGATTGAGGTTGTTAACAATTACAGATTGCTTGAATCCACAGTTAAAACCTTAGTATCAGCAGTTGAGAAATCAAAAGACAAATTGTACTGGGAATATCTAGAGTCAGGGACCTCTCCAGAATATGGAAAAACAATGATTTCAGTCTAGAGACTAAAGTGCACCTGTTCCTGGCCATGGTCTTGGCAGTTATGTGCTGTGCATCAGAGAGCTGGACAATGATTAAGGGTGACAGAAGGAAAATTGTCTTTGAGTTGTGGTGCTGGAGAAGAGTCTTGAACACACTATGGACCACCAAGAAAACAAACAAGTCTGTCTTGGACAGGGTGAAAACAAATCTTTCCTTGGATGTTAGAATGTGGAAGCCCTATCTCCCAAATTTTGGGCATGTGACCTGGAGGAACCCATTCTTGGAGAAGTAGACGATGCTAGAAAGGGTAGAGAAACAGCACAGGAGAGGAAAAACCCTGAGGAGACTGGCTTAGGACAGGAAAGGCTTCAGAACTGTTTATTGCTAAGAGTTGCAGGTGACTCGACGACACATAACAACAATAACAGAGCACTTAAGTAAAGCATGTAGCTCATTCTTTAACAAGGGGCATGAAAAATATTTGGTATTTAATTTATATTTAGGAAGTTAAACAATAATTACCATTATTTGTGTCAGGATTGAGCCACATCCTTTATTTATGTTCTTCATCATCATACTAGCTCTCTAAAGACTTATTTAAAATGAAGGAAAAAGAACTCAGATGAAATAACACTTGCGATGGTGGCACAGATAACATGTGAGACAGATCAGTCATCCACGGGTCACATTTGAAGCAGTGCATCCATTGCGGATGGAGTCATCTTTGCACATCTCAGATCAACGGCGACTGTCTCTCAATGCTGGCCCTCTCTGATCGGGTACCTAGACTGCCCCCATTCCTTTGACTGACAATAACATCATTTCTAGCCAGGCATCATGTGAGGCCTGCAGAAGCTCTGCAATGACTCAGTAGTCCATCCTTCCATAGAGTATAGACACATCCCAGACCAGAAGAAATGCCAACTTTGACCTAGCTCACATCCTGTGGTCTTCATCATAACTTACATGAGCAGAAACTCTGGCCCGACAGGGCACCTCAATTCCAATCTTCTGCTGCACTGGCTGTCCTAGGTCAGACATCTTGTTTTATTTTCCTTAAAAATAGAAAACATGTATGTTTGATTTGTGATAGTTGTATATTTATTGGTACAGCACTTCTCTAATATAATTATTGTGAGGGAAATATCGTCCTTATTCATATGACATGAACAGTAGTAATTAGGAGCCCTTCAAAACAAAGATCTCCCTGTATGGTCCAATACTGAACGTGCTCCACAGCTAACTTGAAGACTGGAGGTTTGAGTCCACTCACAAGCTCTTTGGATAAAAGTCCTAGCATTAACTTTGGAAAATAAAAATAGCCATCAAAAACTCTATCAAATGCACTTTACTCGGACACACATTGTGTTACTCTGGAGTCACTAATGGTACCTACTAAACAGATAGGAGAAGGGTAATTCACTCTAAGATGGAAAATGGTAGGGAAAACGGACAAGGTTTGTGTTGCAGGCAAAGCATGTAATCATGCAAAAGAGAGAACTGAGTTGTAAAGAAAGTACAGGGGAATGAACTTCTAGGCACTAGCAGTCATTGCGTCTCCGATTGGTCAGTGTACACAATAAATGATACAGTTTAATGTCAATGATGTACTGGTGGCATAGTGGTAAGAAGCTATGCTGTAATCCCAAACATGTGGTTCAAATCCACCAGCTGTCCTGTGGCAGAAAGATGGGCTATCTCCTCCTGCGCAATTAACTGTCTTTGAAAACCCATTGGAGGGTCAGCTATGAGTCAATTCCAACTCGACAGAACACAGCAACAACAACTTCCTACTGGCATCAGAGCAAACATTGCAGATTGAAGTTATTCATATTCTCAGAGCACCAGGTCTACCTATTACAAGAGATAAGTTACAGATGAAATGATCCCTTCTCCTACCACCAATGGATTGGCTTGAAGCTTCTTTTCTCAACTTCTTTGTATTTCATGACTATAAGAGAATGTAAAATAATTTATTTTTTTTCTTTAAGAGAAGTGACATGTTATTGCAAGAGAATCAAATCTCACTGAACTCTCATTAGTGAAGCATGAATTAGCATTGTAATGTCCATGTGACTGGAAGGAAGTCCATTACTTTGTGGATTCCCATAATGGAATATACTTAGTTAGCCTTTGCGGGTACACTTATGCTCATGGTCCCATAAATGACAGTTTTAATTGTATTCAATTTGCAGTTTCCTATGAAAGCATCTCCTTGGAATGTGTGGATAATAAATTTTTCTTTTAATCTTGAAAGAAAATTTTTGAAAAGAATTCTAGCAAACTTTAGATCAATGAACAGAAATTCATTCTGGAATTCTAATGAAAAACACTGAAATCAAATTTCCAACTAAAATGCTGAGCACAAACATAGCATAAAACGGCTGAGTGAGGACATATGGATGCAAGTTATGTCAGAAAACCATTTTCCAAATATGATGTACTGAGAAGTTTTCATGTCATCTTTAAGGAAACAAAATAAATGACCTGAACAGAATTATGATATGCTTCCAATTGGCTTCAGGCCAAATAATATGGTTATAAGATATAGTACTGCAGCTCACACAGAATTAACATTTTATATGAATCTGTAAAATTAGTAAAAACAATATACACTTATCTTTAACAACACTGTAGTCTTCAAATTTCATAAATAAAGTAAACAGTGTCATGGAATTACTTAGGAGGATTTCTACAGATTATATGTTATAGACTTGTTGTAGAAATAAATCTTTTCAATGATTCTCTTAACTGAAAACATTTATAACTCAGTATTAACCTCAGATAAAAACGTAGTGTGTGTTCTTCTTATCTACCATTATAATTTTTTTTTATTTGTCACTCTTCTCATTTGAGATTGACTTAAAATTGACCAAACATGTTGATTTATCCATTTATGGCCTCATGCTGTTTAGTCAAATTTAATGCTTTTTACTTCTTATCTGACCTAAATTATCAGAAATGGTTTATAAAGGTAAGAATTCTTTCTTTCTTGAATCATTATTTTTCCTTGAACCCATGTTTTCTTCCTGTTGATAAAGCTGATCTTTTTCAACTGACCTTTGTTTTTTTTCCTGATATTTAAATTTGTAGTTTTGCTTTAGTGTACTTTCTTTTCTTTTATATCTCTTTTATAGGTATTCTTATTCTTTCTCTGGCTTAATTCCCCCCTCTCTCCTCTCTCTCTTTATCTATCTGTATCATCTATATCTATCTATATCTCTTAATGATTCCCAAGTCTTAATTTCTAGCATAGAATAATCTTGTGCACTTCAGACCTTTATGTTCACTGGCCTAATGTAAGACTTCAATGTGCCTGATCTATGTCTAACCCTAATTCTTATTTTCATAGAAACTAACTCAAATTAAAAATTCATATCCATTAGTTCTAAATAGAATTCATTAATGTTGTTGTTATGTGTCATTGAACTGCTTGGAACTCATTGTTGTTGTCATGTGCCGTCGAGTCGTTTCCGACTCATAGCGACCCTATGCACAACAGCCCTAAACCCGGCTCTATCCTGCGCCAACCACACCGCCTCTGACACACACATCCCAATTACCCCAGTCACCGAATCAATCCATCTCATAGAGGGTCTTCCCCTCCTGCGCTGTCCCTCCACCTTCCCAAGCATGATGTCCCTCTCCAAGGACCCGTCCCTCCTGGCAACATGTCCAAAGTATGTCAGACGAAGCCACAGTATCCTTGCCTCCAAGGAGTAGCTTGGTTTAATCCTCTCCAAGATGAATCTGTTTGTTTTCCTGGCAGTCCATGGTACATTCAGTACTCTTCTCCAGCACCACAGCTCAAAAGCATCAACTCTCCTTCTGTCCTCCCTAGTCATTGTCCAACTCTCGATGCATAACAAGCGATTGCAAAGACCATGGCCTGCATCAGGCGCACCTTAGTCTCCAGAGAGACACCATTGCTCCTGAGTACTTTAGAGAGGTCCCTAACAGCAGACTTTCCCATCGCGATACGCTTTTTGATTTCCTGACTGCTGGTGCCAAGAGTGTTGACTGTGGAGCCGAGCAAACTGAAGCTGTGAACAATCTCAATCTCTTCGCCATCCACCCTGACGCTGCCAATTGGTCAAGTGGTGAGAATCTTTGTCTTCTTGACATTGAGTCTCAGTCCATACTGAGCAAGTGCATGAGGTCCTCCTCAGTTTCAGCAAGCAGGGTTGTGTCATCTGCATAACGCAGATTGTTAATAGATCTTCCATCAATCCTGATGCCACAATTCTCCTCATAGAGCCCAGCCTCTCGGCTAATCTGCTCTGCATACATGTTGAAAAGGTATGGAGACAGGATGCAACCTTTCTCCATAGCTTTTGGAACTCATAGTGACCTTATATACAAAAGCTCTGAACTCTGCTCTATCCTGAGCCAACCTTACTGTTTCTTGCACACTTACTCCATTACTCCAGTCACTGGGTCAATCCATCTCTTGAGGCTCTTCCCCTCCTGTGCTGTCCCTCGAACTTCCCAAGTATAACGCCCTCTTCAAGGATTGATCCCTCCTTGCAACATGCCCAAAGTATGTCAGACAGAGCCTCAGAATCCTTGCCTCCAAGGAACAGCCTGGTCTCTCCCTCCTCAGGCCATGCCTGTTTGTTTTCTTAGCAGTTTATGGTATATTAAATACTCTTCTCCAACACCACAGCTCAAAGGCATCAATTCTCCTTCTGTTATAGCTAGTCATTGTTCAGCTTTCTGATACATAGTAATTCAGGTGTACCATAGTTCCCAGACTGACATAGTTGCTCTTTAGTTCTCTGGAAATGTTCTTGACAGCAGACTTTTTCAAAGCAATCCATCTTTTGACATTCTGGCTTCTGGTCCCTAGAGTGTTGATTATGGAGCCAAACAAACTGAAGCTATTCATAATCTCAGTCTCTTCTACTTCTATCATGATGCTGCTAATTGGCCCAGTGGTGAGAATCTTTATTATTTTCTTAATGTTGAGCTTCAATATATATTGAAGGCTGCAGTCCTTGACATTCTACAGCAGCTGCTTCTGGTCCTCCTCAGTGTCAGCAAGCAAGGTTGTGTCATCTGCATAATGCAGATGGGTCTTTCTCCAAATCTGAAGCCACAGTCCTCCTCATAGAGCCCAGCCTCCCAGATGATTTTTTCAGTATATAAAGTTGAAAAGGCATGGTGATATGACATATCCCTGGAGTACCCTCTTTCCAATTATAAACCATGCAGTGTTTCCTTGCTCTGTCCTGACGACTGCCGCCTGTCCAAGTGTAGGTTTCACATAAACACAATCAAATGTTCTGGGATTTTCATTCTCCATAGAGCCAGCCACAGTTTGTTGTGATCCAGAGTCAAATATCTTTGCATAGTCGATGAAACACAGACAGGCATTATTAGGACTGCAGAGCCCTTTCCTTCCTCTCCCTGAATGGCTACTGAAAGAATCCAATCACAGGAAGCAGCCACTGTGCTTTTTCTGTCAAGGATGTGAAACTACTCTACACCCTTTCCCAGAAATAGTTTTCTGAGACCTTAGTCCACTTTCCTATCTTGTAGAAAACATCTGTGAGCATCCCATTCCCCAAGTTCCTAGTATGAGAATATAAAACTCCTCTCTAACTTTTAGTGCCAGCCTGGCAGTTTCTCCTCAATAAACTATCTTGCTTGGCCTGACCTGAGTTCTGTCCTTCCTCGGTGACCTTACAGACATTCCTCTGGTGCTCTCTGCTTTCAGCCAAGATCCATCTAACATTCACTGTAATATCCCTAGTAACACGACCTCTTCTCATTCCAGCCTGTACACCTGGCAGTTCTCTGCTGATGTGCTGTTTCAGTAATTTTTGAATAATTTTCAACAGAATTTTGCTTGCAAATAGTATTAACAATATTAATGATATTAATTTGTTCGATATTTTTCAGTCTGAATTCATTATTAAGCTATGTTAATTTTCTTACCATATGTCTCTCAAACTAGATTTTCCAATTTGTTCCTGTTTATATACTTATTAAATCCAGTCACTATGATTTTATCCCTTGACTGGCACATTTACTTTTACCAGGTCTCTGTATATTTATCCTACTTCACCGAAAACCCCAAACCAAATCCACCACCATTGAGTCAATTCCCACTCAAAGTAATTCTGAAGGTGGAGTAGGGCAGCATGATACCTATTCAAAGGTCATGAATTTTTACAGAAGCCGATTGTCACATCTTTCTCCCATGGAGCAGTTGGTGAAAAGACCAATCTTGAATTAGTAGCAGAATGCCTTAACAATAGCACCACAGAGCTTCCCTTATTCCCTTCGATTTCTTATTATTCATTACAACCACTGCAAATTTATAAAATACAAATACCACTATATCATTACCATGATCGGAACTCCTCAATGATATCCTTTGATGTAAGTTCAACATGTGTAAAAGGTTAGTATGTCCTGCTAGATCTTTTATCTTTAGTCTTACAGCTTCATTGTCTGTTCTCTTGTTATGATAAACTTGTTACTACCTTTAATATTCCATAAGGAGCTCTGGTGGCTTAGTGGATAAGGAGTTGTATTGCCAACTCACAGGTAGATGGTTCAAACGTACTAGCTACTCCTCAGGTAAAGACAAGCAACCTTTTCCTGTGTAATATTCAGCCTCTGAAAATCCACTGGAGCATCAGCAATGAGTGGGTTCCAACTAGGAGACAATAACCTTGTTTCTTAATTTAATATATTATATTTTCTCATCCTACAATTTTAATTATATGTTTCCTCCTCTATTTTTCCATGAAACATCTATCTAGTGTTAACGCATTCTTCCAACCCTGGGTAAATGATTTTTAAACAAACAAAATAATAAATATTTTTCATCTATCACACTAGATTTTCTTTGTATATTCTTTCACTTTTGCTTATACTTATTTTTTAGAAGCAATCATCATGTTTCTTCAAATTCTGTGTTCCCTTAACCACACAATTCATGACTGGACACAGTCAAGCTCATATATTATGGTTGTACCACAAATTAATGTAGTTTTAAGTATTTGCCACTCAATGCTGTGCAGGAGGGACCTAATCAAAACTGGCCCTGCAGTAGATTTTTCAGAATCTATAAGATGAGATGAAACTGCCTATCTTTCTTTCACAGAGTAGGTAGTAGTTTTAACCACTGGCTTTTGAGCTGGCAGTACAACTTCTTAGCTAGTATTCAATGAATGAAAAACTCAAGATTAATATTTTAATACAAATATATTTTATACAACAGCATATGTAACTTTCAACTCTAAAGTGATAAAAGATGAGACACGTATCCTTCAAAATAACTGAAATTTACAGACAAAAATAAAATTTGACTTAGCCTTGGATGTTACACTTTTGAAAAACAGTTCTTTCTTTCTCTTTTTTTTAAATGTTTGTTGTGTATTGTTGAGTTGGATGTGACTGACATCCCTCCTCCCTCAAGCCCCACACAGAAAACTTTTGTTGTAACTTTCCCAAGCCCAACCTCCCATTCCTACTGTCTCGCTCTGGCTTAGGTTTGCCGAAACTGCCAGAGAGCTGGTAATAAATACCTTTGTTTTACTTCCTCTAGTTCTCCGCCTTTTGACTTTTTTACCTCACATTGTGTACCACTGAGTGGGAATTGCCCCATAACTGAACTTCCACCTGTATTTCAGAGGGAGTTCATAGCTAGAGAGAGGATTGTCCATCCTTCTCCTGTGGAGCATCTGGTAGACTTGAATCTTGTGCCTTTGGAATTGCAGCCCAGTTCCTGCTAATATTTATTTAGTAGGCTGAAAAGAAATCACAATAAGTTATCCCACACTGTCTTTTAGGGTGAACACACGCACGCGAGCGCGCACACACACACACACACACACACACACACACACGACCCTCAATGACATAGACTGACTTAATGACTACAAGAATGGGCTAATTCAACCTAGAGACTTCAAGAATGATGTAGGATCAAGTAGGGTTTCATTGTGTTGTATGCAAGGTTGAAGAATGATGTAGGATCAAGTAGGGTTTTATTCTGTTGTATGCAAGGTTGGTTTGTGTCAGAGGTGACTTAATGATCACAACAGCAACAAAACATAGAAAGGTTTCTAAGAAATTTAAGACCATCTAGGAACATGCTACAGCAGGGAGGAGGAGGAGATTTATACTGATTACTCTCTCAGCCCAATTATTCTGTGCTGGCACCCAGAAGAACGTGGTGATCATATCTCACAATGTATTGTACAAGTATCTTAGAGATCAAAGTAGGTTTGTAGCCTTACAATGAATTACAAGGGGAAGACAATGAGACCTTTCCTAAGGTGATCTTGTCAACATTCCATAGAGAAACACCACAGCAAAGTACAGACCAAGGCAAGAACTCATGATAATCAGAATGGCAACCTCAAGGTGGAATGTTCTGTCTCCCGATTGAGCAAAATTGCATAGTTTGGGATATTATGAGCTAAACTAAGTCTCATTGCTTTATTCTAAGCCTCTGTGTACCAACTCTCTTTGAAAATGCATCTTTCATATAAATTTAGTTTATGCTTATAAGTGAATCCTTTCATCAATTCTTTTTAAATCACTTTGCTCTCTTTGTATGAAGATAATGTATACAATTCATGTACACAATACAAATAACATATACAATTCATGTACCTTCCAACTGAAGGTATGGCAAACTTTTCATCTTCTGAAAATATATCTAGTTGGAAATGACAAAATCTTACTGAGTTAAAACCAAATATAAAAGTAAAAAAAATGTGGATTATCTGTAAAAATTATTGATATCTTCATGTTTTCTGAGATTATGTGTATAGATATAGATAGATAGATAGATAGATGATAGATAAAGTAACAGGTTCCACTCTCCTCTTGAGAACCAAAATCTCTTTGAGGAAATCAGGCTAACAACTCATGAACTAATTACAAAACAATTAAGCATGCAACTATTTGGGACTGACTAAATATAAAAGCACATTGGGAGAACAGGAAAGGAAGATAACCTGCACAATTTCTCTTCCTTGAGCAATATTATAATTATCTTGGAAGCAGCTGAGATTAGGAAATGCAGTTATCAACTACAGAGCCCATCTGGGGTTAAAAGGAGTCAGTAAATTGTTGACTAGAGCTTGGACGAGTACCATTACTTCAAATAAAACTCAATCTTATGGTGGCTTGGGATAGGGAGATCTTTAATTTTATTTGGTAAGATACTATGCTACAATCCCAAAGGTTTTTGGTTTGAATCCACCAGCTGCCTAATGGGAGAAGGATGGTCAATCTCCTCCTGTATGATTTATTTTCTCTGAAAACCCACTGCAGAGTCAGCTATGGGTCAGTTCTGACTGGATGGGAAACAACAACATTTCCTCTAAACCCATGTTCAATCCTATCTTGAAATCACACAGACATTTTCCCAAGTTGTCTTTGACAATACTGACTATGTCCTAGAACCACTTATGCATTTTGTTTATACCCAAAGAGCTAGAAGAAATATCACATTTGACATCTATTAAATATCAACAAACCTGAGAAATTTGGTATCTTCCATGCCTGTATGTCCTTCAATAGCCCCATCAACATCAGAAAAAATTTCTTCTGGGGGAAAGGTCAAAATTAACAGGAGAGTGATTTCTAAAATATTTTTAGAGGAATTTCACTTCATTCAGTCTAAGTTAAATATGACTTACTTGATGTCTTCCAAATTTTAAAAAAAATGAAGCAAATCAATAGCTAATCAGTGAATATCTATACTTCTAAAACATATTGAAATGATACAGAAAAAAGCTAAAATAAAGCCTTTTATGAGTATGGCTATAACGTAGCATAATCATGGAAATGTTAGTAATACAACTGTGGACAATCTATTAATTTCCTAAATGAAATGTTGTAGTTGTTTGGTTTTTTTCTCCATAGAACAGTGAAAGATGACTACTGTGTAAATTTTTATAATCATTTTAAAGATTCTGAAATGGTAATTGGATACTTGATTTATTGTGATTACTTATACTATAAAAATGTTTTAGTTGAAGAATCAGGTCTTTTCCTCTCATTTATATGTTTATTAAGCCTTTTAAGGTTTCTGCCATTTTATCTAAAATATCCACTATTTTTTGTACTCTTGAGTGAATTTTTGTTTACTGCTTGCAGTTTGCATCTTTACATTTTGACAGTACCACAGGGACTCTATCTATTCTTTAGTGTATTCTTATTTAGAGAAGAAACATAGAGACTAAGATTATTAGGAAAGAAAAACATTGTAGATTATGCTCTTTTGAAGTACATGTCTGATAACTAGTCATTTTATATTATTGCTAGATTTAATGTTCTTAAAATGCAATTACAATAGAAATGGAAGCCTAATAAAAAGAGATTTTCTTTGAATGACAGACAGAAGCTTTTCAATTCAGTAACACTTGAAAACATTATCAGACTTTTCCAATATTGCCCAAAAATGTGTTTAAAATGTAAGTGAAATGTTCTACTTAATATATAAAAAAAATAGTTTTCCAAAACTACTTTTTAGGAAAAAAAGTCATGATGTTACAGGTATGATTTATTTAAATAGTGAGAGTGCTGACATATTCACAGAGTTATGTTTCTTTCCATCTAGACAATTTTAAGCAACTTTCCCAGCACTTAACAATATGTTGCGTCCTCACTGGCACAAAGTTTCTGACTGTAATTTCCCGTGGCTTATGCTAATAAATCTGCCATTTTCCAGTAGTTAGCAATTCATTTTCACATACTCCCAATGGAAATTCTTTCCCATTAAATTTTCATTAAATAAAAAAACATCAAGTTGTGTGTACCAAATATGAAAATCTAAGTACATAGCATTAAGAGCACTTAAATACAGAATGTCCTATCAAGCAACTTGATATAGATTTAGATTAGATAGATATAGAGATAGAGATAGACATAGAGATAGAGATAGAGATAGAGATAGATAGATATAGATTAGATATAGATATAGATATAGATATCGATGATACAGATGATATAGATATATATAGATAGAGACAGAGAGATAGAGATGAGATAGAGATAGAGATAAAGATAGAGATAGAGATAGAGATATCATGAGATGAATTCTGTCCCCCTAAAAAGCATGTTGGGAGCTCTGGTGGCCTACTGGTAAGAAGATGTGCTGCAATCCCAAAGCCTCACAGTTCAAATTTACCAGAAGTTCTGCTGGAGAAGGATGTGCAATCTCCTCCCGTGTGATTAACTGCATCTAAAAACCTAGTGCAGGGTCAGTTACAGCTCAGTTTGATTCAAAGGCACACTACAAAAACAAAATGTATGTCAGGGAGCTCTGGTGTCTAGTAAGAAGCAGTCCTGCGATCTCAAAAGTATGCAGTTCAAATCCACCAGTTGATCCAAAGGAGAAGGATGGACAATCTTTTCTTACTTGTTTTAGTGCCTCTGAAAACCCACAAAAGGGTCAGCTAAGAGTTATTGAGTCATTTTGACTCCATGGCACACAACAACATCAACAAGACACATGTCAGGTGAACAGGGATAGATCATAATTAGCAGAAGTTTAGCAGTTATGCAATAATGTTATCATCTCATAATGTGATGTGATCAGTCAATGAATTTTAGCCAGATTAAGGTACAAGTGAAACATTCTTATCTCACTCACAGCCCTGGTTCTACATAAGGGATCCCTGGAGTGTGGTCTTTATCATCTGTTATCTTATACGAGATAAAAGGAAAGAGAAGTGAACAGAGAAGGAAAGAACTGACTAGCATGAAAGAACAGGAGCTGAGAGCAGAGTACTTTCTTTAGGACCCGAAATGCTAGAGCCCATGACTAGTTCCATGAAAAGACTGTTACTGTTTGGAGATCTACAAAGGATGTTAGGTCCACATATGTTTAAAGGAGACAAGGATCTTCTCATGGGATCAACAGAAGGAGAAAGCCCTTCCTTGGAGTTGACACTCTGATTTGGGAATAAAGTGTGAGAGAATAAATTTCTGTTTGTTAAATACTTCCACATGTGATATTTTTGTTAAAACAGAAACTAGATAATTAAAACTGTATATATATATGTGTGTATGCTACATAGAGAGATGGAAAGCATAGACAGGAACCTCAGAAATACTGACTACCATTTGGTGAATATATTAAATCAATAATATGTAAATAGGTCAAGCTTGAGGAAAAATTTGTATTTCATTCTTCTAAGTTGTAAGGTACAACTTTATTCCAAATTGATTGAAAAAGTTGAGAAAAATATAGAAAACAAGAATTTCAAAGAATTAATTCAAGTGTCAATTAAATGACTTGCCTAAAATATAAATCTATTTTGCATATATTTCTAATACACACAGGTACCTCCATTGAAAGCAGGTACACTTATAAATTACAAAACTAATCAGAAGAAAATTAAATTTCATATTGACTTCAACATCTTGTAGGCTGTTGTTCTTGCTATTCGATATATATTTAAAAGGCACACTCACAAGTACCTCCATTAAGAGCAGGCGTGCTTATGAATTGTGAAAGTAATCAGAAAACGTTAAATTTCACACTAAATTCATATTTATATAGATTATGTTTTTAAAACGGAATATTGACTTTTTTGTGAGTCACATTGTTGTTCTTTTTTTACAAAAATTGTTATTTTAACAAAAGTTTACAGCGTGGGTTTTCATTCATTCATTGTTACACATGTTTATTGCAGCTTTCTTCACAAAGCAAGGAGTTGGAAACAACCTAAGTGCCCATCAACAAACGAATGGCTAGAGAAGCTGTGGTATATTCGCACAATGGAATATTATGCTGCATTAAAAAACAAGGAACTCATGCAATATTATTCAAAATGGTTGACTCTGGAGAACATTATGCTGAGTGAAATATCCCAGTCACAAAAGGACAAATATTACATGATGCCACTGTTGTAGAATGGGACTGTCCTTGGGGTTGGGGAGAGACTGAGTAAGATGGATTCAATAATGTATACTGCACTGAAACAGAGGAGGGAGAAAACTGTTTAAAAGAGATATGTGATTAGGTATTTCTGTCATCACAGGAGACTAGAGCGAGGGCTACATGGTGGAGGGGACCTGGGGGAGGGTTTGTAAAACAATGAAAGAATCTTTTCTTTTACTTTTCCATAATTTTGGACTCATGTACTTATAACTTGTTAGTCAAATTTGTGTCTTCTAGGTTGCAACACCCCCATGATACATCTTCAAGGATATGAACATGTACGGCCAAGCACAATCAATAAGAGTGCATCTAAATTCCAAAATCAATCTCCATAATAGTCTATGTGTTTCCTACTGCCAAAGGGGCCCTTTAGAGTAGTGAGAGAAGATCTGCACCCTGAAACCCACAGCGTCCCTTTTCAGCAGGAAGTAGCTAAGAGAATACGCCATCCCCTTTCCCTTATGACTCAGGGTGAAGTCTCTCTCAGGGAGGAGTGATAGGGAATGGCAAAGGACACACTGACAAAGAAGATTAATCAGAACTGGCTTTGACAAGAACTGTGGCATTTGGACAAGAACAAACTGGGAGGAGGGTAGAGAGAATAGTGCAACAATGAATGAATGGAAACCCAAAATCTCTGTAAATGTTTATGAAAATTAATAAAATATAATTATAGAAAAAAAAGAGAAAAAAAATAAAAATAAAAATAATAAAAAAACAAAAAACATTTTCCTCTCTCATATCCCCTTCCCCTTCTCCAAGTAATTAAATTGTGTTAGCACATTTTATTTATTAATATCTACAACTGCTTATGTATATCTGACAATCAACAAATTACCCCAATTATCTAATTAAATAAACATTATTTATGTGAAATCTGATTCTAAGGTTTCTTTTAATATTTTGATAATTCAACGGATTCAGTTTTCATTTTTAACTATTTTTATTGCTCTATATTACTAGGCAACAATTCTCTCCCAAATTAACATTATTTTTGTCATATGTCTTTTTGCTTTCCTTGATTGAAGTGTCTATTGGATATTAGATATTATTTTTGTTTGAGGTAGAGTCAATCAGATTTTGAAGAGGAATTTTAGTTTCTCTCTAAAAAAACAATAATTTTTAAGAAGACAGAAAAATACTAAAGTCAATTTTGTACTTTTCTTGTTGATATGGGATGCCATTAAGTCAATTTCAAGTTATAACAACTTGATGTGAACAGTAGAACTGGAGTTCTAGGTTTTCTTTACTGTAATCCTGAAGGAAACAGATAACCAGTTGTTAGGTGGATTCAAACAGCAGATAACTACTTCTATAATTAACCTATGCAGCTGATTTTATTGTGTAATTTCTACAGATAAAAATTCTAAAGTTTAAGCATGTTAACTAATCTTCCCAAAGTCACATAATTAGAATATAGTCAAAGTGAAGAACTTGATCTTTCTTATTTTAAAAGGTAGTTTGTATATAACTGATTTCTGGAGCAATGTCCCTTTGACAAGTTGTTGATTGCTGTCAAGTGGAGCAAGACTCATAGCAACTCTATGAACAAAAGATCTAATGCCTTTGCATAACTATTGTCATTTCTCCAAGGTCATAGAGATTCCAGAGGCATGTGGTTTAGGAAGTGGATGTCACTCCTGTTTCCAAAACTGTTTTACAACTGGAAGCTCCACCAAACACTGTCCACAATGGGAAACCATTATGGTATTTGATACCCCAATGGCACAGGGGTCAGCATCACAGCAAACCCAGGTTACGTCATACAGCGTATTGACAAAGATTGATGTACAAAGTGGAAGAATGTTCTACATATAACAACACTAGTCTCATTTAGCAGTGGTTAAGTGTCATCAAATTGAGTAAGTTGCATCACGACCCTTGCACAAAAGATCTGAAATCTGTTCTATAACTAACACCCTTTCTGTGTGTTTATAGAGTTTCCAGAGGTATCTAGTTCAGGAAGTGGATGCCACTCCTGCTTCCAAACCTGAATCAATCTGGAAGCTCATCCAAACATCGCATATGATGGGTAACTATTATCGTGCTTGATAAGACTATGGCACAGTATGCTAGCTATGGAAAGGTATTAAATCTTTTGTTCATAGAGTCACTAAGAGTCAACCTCGACCAGAGGGCTTGAAAAAACAACAAAACGGCAGAAGTTCAGTATCACAACAACTCCAAGTTTTTAAGTAAAGGAAATAGACAAACGATTACCTTATCACTTAAAGAATATTCATTCTAAAATTAATAAATTTGGCCAGAGGGATTTTAAAGACACAAACTCAACCCTTAACTCCAGGATTTTAAAGACACACACTTAAGCAGGCCTCCAACGTTGGTCAAGTCAACTGAAACCCACTTTTTGTTTTTTTGGGGGAACAGTAATACACATCAAACATGACTCTAAAACTCCCCTTAAGTGACCAGACGTGACCATCATCAGGAGGCTAGGGGCCAAAATTTCTAAAATTATATTTTCTATTTTAATCTAGATCTTATCCAGATGCAACAAATAATACACATTCTCTTTATAAGAAAAGACAGTCAGGAATATTTTAGAGAAATAAGAAGGGCTTTCTAGCCAGAATGTAAAAGAAAATGAACATGTGAATAATACTGTAAATGTTTCAAATTGTAGGCATACATGATGATATAAATGCAATTTTCTGATGGTGTTGCAAAATAAGTGACTGCAAAAGTTTTAGATATACTTGACCAAATGGTTTGAAAATGGTACACTAAAATATATTTTTGTTGTTGTTATATGCCTGTGACTTATAGCAACCCTATGAGCCTAAACCCTCTCTGTCCTGTGCCAATCTCACTCCCTCCGACACACCTACTCTCGTTACCCCAGTCAATGAACCAATCTTCCTCTCCTGCACCGTCCCTTCACCCTCCCAAGCATGACATCCTTCTCCAAGGACTGGTCCCTCCTTACAACATGTCCAAAGTATGTCAGACAAAGCTACAGAATTCTTGCCTCCAAGGAGCATCCTGGTTTAACTCTCTCCAGGATGAACCTATTCATTTTCTTAACAGTTCGTGGTATATTCAATACTCTTCTCCAGCACCATAGCTCAAAGGCATCAATTCTCTTTCTATTGTCCCTAGTCATTGTCCAGCTCTCTGATGAATAGCGAGTGATTTCTTTACAATCACTTGCTATACTAAAAGATAATGAATGAAAAAAATAAATGTCTATATTAAATTAAATTTCCAAAATAATAATTTTCTTAATAAATATGACACTTGTTAGTAATTCTATGAATCAAGAATATTTCAAATAAAGTGTTATTTTATATATAATTATACATTTAGTAGGCAAAACCAAAATCTTCAAAAGTTTAAGGAACACATATTGCAAGTAAACATATATTTTGTTAAACAATTAGATTACATTTTGGGGAAAAGTATTCACTAATATAGTCTAAGCCCTAGTATTTAAAATACCTAAAGTCACCATCTAGTCCTGTATAAGGAGTAGACACAACACAGGGAAAGGTGACTACTATTGCCCACTACCTAAAGAGGAACTGTCCCCATCAGTAATATCCATTGTAGCGTACAAATAACTATATGGTCAAACTACAACCTCACATGTTCCTGCACCTATTTCTACCAATCATTAGGTCTAATGTTCATTTCAACTTGACTTACAGACTTTACTCATTTGTGGGGTTTGTTTATTAAGTAAATAGATTGGCAATGAAGTACACAAAGAATTTCACAAAATGCAAGTCTTAGTCCAGCAGTCCCAAGCCAGATAAACAAAACATAATGTCTCAATTAGTTCAGATAGTATCTCAAGCAACAAGTGAGTCTAGGCCCATTCAGCAACATAAATAAACTTCCTGGTTTCCTCAATTGTCCTTTATCTCAGAGCAGTAACAAGTCACTTTTTTTAATTCAATCATCCAGCAAACAATACCTCTAACTATGGCTCCATCTCCAAGGTTCCTCTGGCTACATCTTGCCACAGTTACTTCACAGCAGTGCCACCCTCTCTCCACCAATATCTCTCACTATGTTTTCATAGTCCTCTCACAGTGTGGAAAGATCTCACTTATATTGGTCCCTCAACTGTTGATGATTTTCAAGACTATGTGTCCACAGGTGAGATAGCTGGAGACTTTGCCCCCAAACAGGGGATAACACAATGGCTAGTAAAGGAAATTTTTACTGACAACACAATTCTTATCCTAAGGTTTCATATAGGATTGTAGTATACTGAATTAAGTAACATGGCCCTTACATCCATAGCCTTTTATTTTGATATTGGAATGTATTGTAATTATTGCAATCTATCTGAGCTTAAAACCTCATTCTGGAGGGAGCTACTGGACTAATGAGGTAAGATTAAGATAGGCTGTATCTTGTTTCCCTTAAATCTTCAACTTAAATAGAAGGGATAACTCAAGTCACTACTCTAAAGTCTCTTGAGGGTATGGTTTTATTTCTGAGATCCTACAGACTGGAATACTCTTGGAAAGTTCTATCCTTTTTCACCCTAGACACAACATCTAACCTGATCCAACTGCTCGAAGAGTAATGTGCATTTGCACAACATAGGTTGTTAGTGTTTTCCTCTAATCTTGGTAACATGTGCTTCTTTTCACAGTGCAACTTTTCAGACTGTTTATTTAATATATAAATATTGTAGGGATTATGAAGAGATGATCCAGTCACACATATTATCATTCTCTTGTGGCATCATCAATAATCTGCACTATGCAGATGACACAACTTTACTTGCTGAAAGTAATGAGGACTTGAAGAACTTGTTGCAGAAGATCAAGAAATGCAGCCTTCAGTATGGATTGTGTCTCAATATCAAGAAAACAAAAATTCTTACCACTTAACCAGTAAGCAGTGTCATGATGGATAGAGAGGAGATGAAAATGGTCAACAGCTTCACCTTGTTTGGATCCACGATTAACACCTTTGGTGCAAGCAGTCAGGAAACAGGAGGTGCAGTTAGGGACCTTTCCAAATTATTGAGGAGTAGTGATGTCAGTTTGAGAACTAAAGTACGTCTGATTCAGGCTATATCTTTCTGATTAATTACTAGCCATGCATCTCAGACTTTGACAATAAATAAGGATGATAGAAAAAGAATTGACACCTTTGAGCTGTGGTGTTTAGAAGAGCACTGAACATCCATCCCATAGAGGGCCAAGAGAACGAACACATCTATCCTATGGACAAGAGAGCGAACACAACAGATATGTCTTGGAGAGGGTGCAGCTCTTTGGAGGCAAGAATGATGAGGCTTTGCCTCACATACATTGGACGTGTTGCTAGACGCTATTCCTTGGAGAGGGACAAGATATTAGGAAGGGTGGAGGATTGGCAAAAAAGAGGAAGACTGTCAACCAGGTGGATTGACAGGATGACTGCTGCAATGGGCTCTTGTGTGTCAGGAAGTGTGACTATGGTGTAGGACAGGACTGTGTTCAGATCTTTTATTCATAGGGTTCTTATGAGTTGTACTCGACTCAGTGCCACCTAATAACAACTATTCTAACCAACAACTGTCTATTTGTTGGTCTATGCACAGATTTCAAACGAGTGCAATTAAGTGTCCTGGAATTCCTATTCTTCATAATGTTATAAATAACTTGCCATGATCCATACAAGACTTATCATTACGGTCCAGTACGAATCAATTAATAGCTGATCTTCCAATGGGTCTCCATTGCTATAAATCACACAGGAGGAAATGGCTCATGTTTGGCCTGCTGAATGGCAGATAGATTTGAACAGCCAGAGTTTGGGTTAGTAGTAAAACTCCTTACAGAATACAACATCAAATTTCACTTATGCATTGTGGTTGTTTGTTTGTTTTGCTTTTAAATATCATGCTGTTATTATTATAAATATGTCATGTTATATATATATATCATGTTATTGTGTACAGTAGAGTCTGAATCGACCTACACCTGACCCTCCAACAGATTTTCAGAGGCAGTTTATTACATGGGAGGAGATTGCCCATTCTTCTCCCAGAACAGCCGGGAGATTTGAACCATGTGCCTTCAGGATTGCAGCACAGCATCTACTGCTATTTTGTAAGAAAGCTGATGCAAAGCTACTCTGCTCCACTTGATTTTTTTCTCTTACTTGATGTTGATATATAATAAAAATATATTCAAATGAAAACTGAAATGTTCTGAATTTTAATAATAATAACAATGCCAAAAAAATAATAGCTTTCTGGAAAACAACACTTTTTTGTAAGAAATATAACTAAATTTACAGAGGGAAAAAAATCTCACGTTTTGTTATGTTGCACATGTTTCGCAGTTGGATAATGATAACTATTT
>NW_006400011.1:853066-854296 GCF_000299155.1 Elephantulus edwardii
CATTCCCAATCATGATGTCCCTCTCCAAGGAGTGGTCCCTTCTTGCAACATGCAACATGACCAAAGGATGTCAGATGAAACTTCAGAATCCTTGCCTCCAAGGAGCAGCCTGGTCACACCCTCTCCAGAAGGAACTTGTTTGTTCTCCTAGCTGTCCGTGGTATATTCAGTACTGTTCTCTAGCACCACAGCTCAAAAACATCAATTCTCCTTCTATCGTCCTTAGTCATTGATAGCTTTCTGATGCTTAGTAAGTAATTGCAAAGATCATGGCCTGGATGAGGTACACCTTAGTCTCCAGAATGACATTGTTGCTATTCAATACTTTGAAGAGGTCTCCTACTGCAGATTTTCCCAACGAAATTAGTCTTTTAATTTCCTAGCTGCTGGTACCAAAAGTGTTGATAGTGGAGCCAAGGAAACTAAAGCTTTTAACAATCCCAATCTCTTCTCCATCTATCATGGTGATGCTGCCAATCAGTCCAGTGGTGAGAATCTTTGTTTTCTTAATATTGAACATAAAGCCATATTGAAGGCTGAAGTCCTTGACCTTTTACAGCAGGTGCTTCATGTCCTCCTTAGTTTTAACAAGCAGGGTTGTGTCATCAGCATAATGCAGATTGTTGATGAGTCTTCCTCCAATACTGATACCACATTTCTCCTCATACAGCGCAGCCTCCCAGATAAACTGTTTTGCATATAGATTGAAAATGTATGAAGAGAGGATACATTCTTGATATACACCTTTCATTTGTAAACTACTGCTTTATTTTGAATATTTTGGTCATGTCTAAAGCTAGAGTTTCAAATTATCCTCTTTGTTTAGTTGGTATGATGCATTCTAATTAAAACGATATTCATTTTCACTACTAAAGTTTTTTTCTACTCTATTTATAAAGGCTTTAGCCAAATGCTTTCCTCTCATGGATAGTGTTAATTTTGTTGTTTGTTGTTTTTGAGCGGACTACAAAGAGAGAGGAGGAAGAAAAGACCAAAATGGATGTCAGAAGAATCTCTGAAGATTGCACAGAGCACAGAAAAGCCAAAGCATAAGGAAGAATTAAAGATACCAAAGAGCTGAACAGAAGATTTCAAAAGGCAGCACAGGATGACAAAGTAAAATATTACAATGAAATGTGCAAGGAGCTAGAGTCAGAAAATCAAAAGAGCCAAACTCGCTCAGCGTTTCTTAAGCTCAAGGAACTGAAGAACAAATTCAAACCTAGAGTT
>NW_006400011.1:855580-924761 GCF_000299155.1 Elephantulus edwardii
TCTGATACAGGCCATGGTCTTGCAATCACTTGTCATGAATCAGAAAGTTGGACAATGACTTGGGAGGACAGAAGGAGAATTGATGCCTTTGAGCTTTGGTGCTGGAGAAGAGTATTGAGGGTACCATGGACTGCTAAGAAAACAAACAGATTCACCCTGGAGAGGGTTAAACCAGGTGGCTCCTTAGAGGCAAGGATTCTGAGGCTCCTTCTAACATACTTTGAACATGTTGTAAGGAGGGACAAGTCTTTAGAGAGGGACATCATGGTTGGGAGGGTGGAGGGCAGGCACAGGAGGGGAAGGCCCTCTCTGATGTGGATTGATTCAGTGACTGTGGTAATTGGAATGGGTGTGTTGGAGACAGTGCCATTGGCACAGGACAGAGCAGAGTTAAGGCTGTTGTGTCGCTATGAGTCGCAACAACAACATGGCTCAGTGACCTTGTGAATCTCAGATCAGAAACTTATCTTATTTTGTACTATCTTGACAATTTCTGATATTCTTAATCCTATCCTTGCAGTCAATCTGTCTTGTTGGGGGATTCGGTTTTTAAAAATTGGCAATAATTTTATATTACCTTATAATAATTCATATACATCATATATTATACTGAACAGCATCAATTATTCTCTCTTTTTTGGTTCTGCCTCAGGTAAATAAATGACCAGTCGTGCAATATATGTGTGATATACTATGCACAGCAGAATATATGTTACAAATACAATATTTTTATCCGCCATTTCAAGTACATTCTAATATATGAATTAAAAGTCGGAGGTTGTTTATTTTTTTCAATGCAATTGATATAAATCCAAAGAAAACATTTTATAGTTTAGTAGACAA
Organism: Elephantulus edwardii; assembly: GCF_000299155.1. NCBI lineage: Eukaryota > Metazoa > Chordata > Mammalia > Macroscelidea > Macroscelididae > Elephantulus > Elephantulus edwardii. The sequence continues at coordinate 856,424 of NW_006400011.1, forward strand.
TTAATAAATGGAGTGTAAATTGAGGCACCAAATAATTTTTTATAAATACAGATGCCAAGACCTAATCCAGGCCAATATACTGAAAATTACTGATAGTGGTGCCAGGGGATTCAGCTGGCTTCAATAGTAGTTATAAATATCAAATAGGCTATTTAAGAGTCATTATTATTGTATGATTAAAATTTACTTAGAAATTTTGGAAAAGAAAAACTCTTATCTCTCAAATTGTATAGTCTGGTAGAAAAGGACCACAATTCATAGACCTCCCACACACACAACCATGCCCTACTTTTGAAATTTGGAGCTGAGAGCATCTAAAAAATAAAAAATCCAGTGCAGAAAATGGCAAAACTGCTAGATAACAACTAGGAAAAATTTCCAAGTAAAATTCTATACAGGAAGAAAGATAGTATTTCAACTTCAAGTTGTAAATTGGTTTTAATAAGTAAGCAATTATATTAGACCTTTGTTAAATGCTGTTGATGCTATCATTCAGTGTTACCATTCAGTAAAGTATGGTGAACCACTATGACAGAGAAGAACAACCTCTTGGTTTGCTTAGGTTATAATCTTTAAGAAGAGTCAGATCTTTTTATCTTTTTTCCTGCAGAGTTTTGGAAGCCAAGCACATAATAACTGTTCTACCTGTTGTTATTATTGCTATATGTCATCGAGTCACCTGAGACTCATAGCGATCCCTATGTACAACAGCCCTAAACCCTGCTCTGTCCTATGCCAATCTCACTGTCTCTGACACTCCCATCCCAAGTACCCCAGTCACTGAATCAATCCACCTCATAGATGTTCTTCCCCTCTTGCACTGTCCCTCCACTCTCCCAAGCATGATGTCCCTCTTTGCAACGTATCCAAAGTATGTCAGACAAAGCCTCAGAATCCTTGCCTCCAAGGAGCAGCAGAGTTCAACCCTCTCAAGGTTAAACCTTTCTGTTTTCTTAGCAGTCCATGGTACATTTAATACTCTTCTCCAGCACCGCAGCTCAAAGTCATCAATTCTCCTTCTAGCTTCCCTAGTCACTGTCAAACTCTCTGACGCATAACATGTGATTGCAAAGACCATGCCGGAGCTTTCATCTTTTTTTTTTTGGTTAATAATCAATTGGAAAAGATCTATATTATCTTTATTTGTTCCTATTTCAAAAATGGAAATCAAACACAATGTAGAAATTATCAAACAATAATATCAAGAAGCTTTAGCTCAGTGGTAAGAAACCGTGCTGTAACCCAAAGGCACACAGTTCAAATCCACCAGCTTCTCTATGGTCAAGAGATGGAGAAATTAATCCTGTGCCACTTATTTCGCCCAAAAACCCTAGGGAGAGTTAGCTACGGGTTGGTTCTGACTCACTGATATATAACAACAACATCATTAATATCACATACAAGTAAAACATTGCTGACAATTATTTAAAATTGTTGGAATAGTACATCAATTAACAGGGAACTTCCAGAAATTGAAGCTAGATTCAGAGGTGCCCATGGGCTGAAGGATATAATTAGAAATGCCTGATGAATCTTGGTTGAAAGCAGAGAATAGCAGAAATCTACTTACCTGTGTTTTGTTGATTACTCAAGGTATTTGACTGTGAAGAACATAATAAATGATGGCTAGCACTGAATAGAGTGATAATGCTAGAATAATAAATTGTGTTCATGTGAAAGATTTACTTAGATCAAGACACAGTTTGTGCAAACGAACAAGGAAACAAAGCATGGTTGAACACGAGGTATGCGGATTCAAATCATGGTATTTTCAATTGCTTTATATTCTTCAGAAAGTTGGACAATGAATAGGAAACGAAAAAATCAATGCATTTGAATCGTTGCATTGATAAGAAGACTGAATATCCCTTGGATTGTCAAAGGACAAGCAGATCTTTCTTGGCAAGGGTACAACAAAGGGACAAGTTAGAGGAAAGAATAGTGAAACTAATATACTTTAGGCATACTATCAAGAAAGTCCATCCCTTGGAAAAGAGATATTATGCTAGAAAAGGAGAAAGTTCAGGAAAAGAATGGAGAACTCTCAATGAGATAAACTGACACAGTGCCTTCAACAAATGGACTTGAGTACGTCAGAGACCGAGAGGATGGTGCAAAAGAGAGAAAAGTTCAATCTGTTATTCATATTGTCTATGAGTTACAGTTGACTCAAAAATATATATCAAAAGCAGGACTACTTAAAAATGAGTTTTACCTTAGCAGTTGAAATCCACCAGTAACTAATCCATGAGGGAAAAACACAGTCTCTTCTCTTAATGATTTGCAGTCTCTGAAAACTAATAAAGAGTAGTTATATGTTGGACAGCAATGAGTTTGTGATTAGCTTTCATACCCTTGGCTTTGAAAATGAATAGGAGAAGACACTGATAGAGTATCTACTTTTTACATAAAGTTAACTATATTTTCACATAGTCCTTGTCAAGGACTAATAACAAATCTGAAATGATGAGCTTTGACAATGAAAAAAGGTGATTCATTATTTCTTTGTTTTAAATAATTAGAGACAAAGTAGAAGGTATTATGTTAGAAAGTTACAGTGAAACTTAGGAAGCTCTGGTGGCCTAGTGGCAAGATATTATGCTGTGATTCCAAAGGCTTGCAGTTCAAAGCCATGAGCTGCTCTGTGGGAGAAGCATGGGACATCTCCTTCACCCATGTGATTTACTGCCTCAGAAAACCCACCAGGGGGTGAGCTATGGGATAGTTCCAAGTCTACAGTAACAAAACATCAACAACAACTTTGATTTAATTGAAATAAAACTAAAAAACGCTTTTAAAATTTTATCCCGGGCTTTCAACTTGTCTGTTTACAGCATGCTGTTTAGAAAGTTGTGAAAACAAAATATCAGAAAGGTTAATCAATAAATTATTTAGGTGATAAAAGAATAAGACTAGTGCCTTATAAGATGGAAATTAGAATTATAAGATTATATTAAACAATGTTAGCTAGATGACTTGGTCCTTTGTATATTGACCTTTAAAAATTAGGTTAAAACCATGGTATATCAACAATATTTCTGTGTTATTGCTATGTGTAGTTGAACCAAGTGACGCTATGAACAAAGGGCCTGAACACTGCCCTATCGGTAGAAGCTAGTTCTTAAAAAATGACATCATGCTTGGGAAGGTGGAGGGTCAGTGATAGAGAGGAAGATCCTCAACAATATAGACCATCACAGTTACTCTAACAATTGTTCTGTGCCATCGAGTTTCTTGAGACTCATAGCGACCCTATGCACAAGATTGCTAGTGTTCTATCCTATGCTGTTTTTTAACCTTGCCATCACAAACACACTTACTCTCATCTCTCCACTCACAGAATTGTTCCATCTCATCGAGGGTCTTCCTCTCCTGTGCCGTCCCTCCATTCTCCCAAACATGATGTCCCTCTCCAAGAACCAGTCCCTCCTTGCAACATGCCCAAAATATGTCAGACAAAGCTTCAGAATCCTTGACTCCAAGGAGCATTCTGGCTTCACCCTCTCCAGGACAAACCTGTTTGCTCTCCTAGAAGTCCGTGGTATATTCAATACTCGTCTCCAGCACCACAGCTCAAAGGCATCAATTCTCTTTCTATCATCCCTATTCGCTGTCCAACTCTCATATGCATAGCATGTAATTGTGAAGACTATAGCCTGGTGCACTTTAGTCTCCATATTGATATCATTGCTCTTCAGTACTCTTGAGAGGTCCCTCACAGCCGACTTTCCCAATACAATTTGTCTCCTGATTTCCTGGCTGTTGTTACCAAGAGTGTTGACTGTGGAATCAAGTAAACTAAAACTGTTAACTATCTCAATCACTTCACCATTCATCCTGAGGCTGCCAATTGGCCCAGTGGTGAGAATCTTTGTTTTCTTGACGTTGAGCTTCAATCCATATAGAAGACTGCAGTTCTTGACATTCGGCAGCAAGCGTTTCAGGTCCTCCTCAGTTTCAGCAAACAGGGTTGTGTTGCCTGCATTAAGCAGGTTGTTGATGATTCTTCCACCAATCCTGATTCCACATTCTTCCTCATACAGCCCAGCAACTCAGATGATCTCTTCTACATACAGATTGGAAAGGTGTGGAGACAAAATACATCCCTGGCGGACCCCCTTCCTGATTTTGAACCATCCAGTGTCTTCCTGGTCATCTCTGACGACTGCCTCTTGGTCCAAGTATAGGTTTCACATTAGCACAATCAAATGTTCCGGGATTCCCATTCTTCTCAGAGTCAGCCATAGTTGTTGTGATCCACACAGTCAAAAGCCTTTGCATAGTCAATGAAGCACAGATAGACATACTCTTGGTATTCTCTGCTTTCTGCCAAGATCCATCTACATTAGCTATAATATCCCTAGTACCATGATCTCTTCTAAATCCAGTCTGCACCTCTGGCAGTTCTCTGTTGACATATTGTTCCAAACGTTTTTGTATAATTTTCAGCAGAATCTTGCTTGCATGTGATATCAGTGATATTGTTCGATAATTTCCACACTCTGTTGGGTCAACTTTCTTTGGAATGGGAACCAATACGGATCTCTTCCAATCAGTTGGCCAGCTGGCTGTCCTCCAGATTTTCTGGCACAACTTCGAGAGGCGGAGCTTTGCTCATCCCCACGCCTCATGTTAAGTACCACTGGGAAAACGGGAAAGTGACCCCTGAGGACGCCATTGCCAGAGAAATAGTTTTGGAATTTGGGGAATGGAGAGAGGCAGAGCTTTTCTCATCCCCACACCTCATCTCAGGTATCCCCGAGAAACGGAAAAGTGACCCCTGAGGACGCCATTGCCAGAACTCTAACAATAGATTTGAGTATATCATAGATGATGAGAATGGCATTGGATGCTTGTAATACTTTTTTGTTGTTGATTAGGACTTCTTGAGTTTTTCCAAGCTTTTCTTTAATGAAGTTTATAGTCCTTGGTTTTAGTCCTAGGTCCATAATCTATGTTGAATTGTTTTTTTGTGTATGGAGTGAGGTGTGGATTTTGCTTGAGTTTTATGTTATAGTTTTTCAATTTTGCCAGCACGATTTTTTTAAAAGGCTGTCGTTTCCCCACTTAACTGATTTCATCTCCTTGTAAAAAATCAGCTGACCATAGGTAGATAGGCTGATCTCTATATTCTTAATTCTATTCCATTCATCTATGTGTCTGTCATTGTACCAGTACCACACTGTCTTGACCATCATGGCAGTGAAGTTGGATTTGAAATCAGGGAGTGAGAGGCCTCCTACCTTGTTTCTCTTTTTAGGAGTGCTTTGCTTATTTGGGGCCTCTTTCCATTCCAAATGAAATTGGAGATTTCCTTTCCCATGTTGTTGAAAAATGGAATTGGTATTTGTATTGAAATTGCATTGAATATCTAAATTGCCTTTGTAGAATTGTCATTTTCACAATATTGAGTTTTCCTATCCATGAGCAAGGGATATTCTTCCACTTGTCCAGGTGTCTTTTCATTTCTTGTAATAATGTTTTGTAATTTTCTTTGAACAGATCCTTTGTGCTTCTGGTTAGGTTTACTTCTAAGTATTTAATCCTGTTATTAGCTATTGTGGAGGGTAGGGTATTGTAGCATCTTGGAAAATCTACAACAAGGAGAGGATAAAATAGATGAATGGGATCTTCTAAGAATTAAGAAATGATAAAAATCCTTAGCTCTAAGAGAGATAAAAATTAAAACAACTATGAAACATCATCTCACCCCAGTAAGAATAGCAAAATTTAACAGAACAGTGAACATCAAATGTTGGCAAGGTTGTGGAGAAACTAGAACACTTATTTACTATTGGTGGGAGTGTAAAATGATGTAACCACTGTGGAAGGCAGCAATTCCACTACTGAGAATTTACCTAAAGAAACCATAAGTACCACCCAAGCAGATATATGCACATCCATGTTTATTGTACCTTTGTTTGCAATAGCACAGAGCTGGAAACAAGCCAAGTGCCCAAATGCCCATCAAGAAATGAATGAATAGAGAAACTCTGGTATATTCACCCAATGGAATACTATGCAGCACTGAGAAACATCATGAAATAGTATGCAAAGTGGATTACCATGGAGACATTATGCTGAGTGAAATATCTCAGTCACAAAAGGACAAATATTGTATAGAGCCATTGTTGTAAAACAGGACTGGCATCAGGGCTGAGGGAAGATAGAAAAGGAGGGGAGAATGTTCCATATTGCATTGAAACATATGAGGGAGAGAACTGTTTATAAGGGATATATAAATGGGTATTCTTGTCATTACAGAAGTCCAGAGTGAAGGTTGCATAGTGGAGTGGACTTGGGGGAGGGATTGTATAACAATGAAATTGTTTTTCTTTTCAAGGAGAAGAGTGAATTGGGGAGGAAAAGGTAGGTAGGCAGGGAGAAAAGTGCAACAATGAATGACTGGAAAACCTTAGTCTCTGTAAACTTTTGTTAAAATTAATAATAATAAAAAGAACAGCATTGGATAGGGTAAGGTTCAGATCTGGCATTCATAGGGTCACTAAGAGTCATAGTAGACTCAACAATGTCACCTAACAACAGCAACAACAGATGTCACGTAAACACCATGTGACAAAATTTTGTCATAAAATGATCGACACTAAGCACACAATTGCAAAATTTCAGAACATTAAGTATAATCAGAAATTCTAGAATCTGATATACAGGATCAGAATATAAAGTGGAATGTTAAGAAGAAATATCATCTCTTTTTTCCCCCTGTTTTTTTGGCCAGCACAATTTGAAGAGGTTGTAATTTTCCCCATTTGATAGATTTTGTTTCCTTGTCAAAGATCAATTTACCACAGATAATAGATAGATAAGTGAATAATTTCTTAGTTCCCTAAGTCTCTGTAAACTTTCATTTAAATTAATAAAAACAGGAAGTGACAAAATACAGGAAATAGAACCCTTAATCTCTCAAAAAATCAATAAACCTAACCTCTCTTATTTTGAAGAAATGAAGGGCATCTATAGAAAATAAATACACATCAAGATTATAAGAGCATCTACTTATATAATTTAATAATATCATATCAGCCATTGATACAACACAAAGTTGTAGAATGAGAGGAGGGGCTTATTAAAGACATATATACCTAAACACTAAATAACTTAGAGGCTATGTATATAAAAACTATATAAGCAGTTAATGTTTATAACAGTGTTATATTTATGAAATTAAATTCAGAAGTGAGGATCAGTAAAAAGAGTTTTTATTTTCATAAATAGCTTTGCAGATAATTGGAGTTTTCAAACTATGTACATACATTGCAGATACATTTAATAATTACAAAGATAAAAAATAGCATTGGACATCTGTTAGCTGGAAGGTGGCTGCATCAGCACCACGCAGAAACTTAAATTGTGATGTTCTTCTGTTAAATGTTAACCATTTCAAAGAAAAATCAATATCAGATGTTCATTTTTAACAAGATAACTTGAGAAACAAACAAGGATGTTTAAACACAGAAATATATCACTGTAGAACCCACACAAGTCACCAAATAATGTCTGATGCCTTTGCTAATTGCATTTTAGTCATGTTTTGTTATTATTATTCCCAGTTATTATTGTTTGATGCCATTGAGTCAACTACAACTTATAGTGGTCCTATGACTAGTGGCCCTATGTAAGAGTCCTAATCTTCTTGTATTATCTTCACCATCTTTCATATGCTCCAACATATAGTTAAAGTCACTATGTCAATTTACAAGTTTTTTTGTTAGAAGTCTTTAAATCAATGACTCATGACATCCCAATGAATAACACATCTGAGCTTTGTTGTATCGTACGCCATCCCCACAGTTTCCTATATTCTAGAAGCCATTGTTGCAGTTCATTTTGTTGACGGTCTTTCCTCTCTTCCACTGAACTTTCCCAGAAAAATGTCTTTTTCCAAGAATTGGCACCTCCTAACAACATGTACAATGTATGTGAGATAAGGTTTCACCATCCTTATCAGTAAGCTTTACTTGAATATACTTCATTAAAGCTGTACAAGTTAGAGATAAAAACTGCAGATCATTGGCACTGTTAAGAGAACAAACAGGTCTGTCCTGCAGAGGGTGGGAAAAGAACTACTCCTTGGAAGCAAAGATTCTAAAGGTCCATCTCACATATTTTGAACATGTTGCCAGGAGCAACCAGTCCTTGGAGAAAGACATAATACTTTGAAGGGTAGAGGAACAGCAGAAGAGAAGAAGATCCTGGAGGAGATGGATTGACTTAATGACTGGGATAATGAGGGTCAATGTGTCAGAGACAATGAAATTGGCTCAAGATAGGGCAAGGTTCAGAACTATAAAGAGTAGCTTGAGTCACAAGGGACTCAATGGCACATAAAAGCAACAATAATAAAAACAATAACTTAAACAAAATTTTAGATTGACTTTTGTTCTATTGAACATGAACTTATTGGTAAGTGTAAAGTTGAGATTTCTTCTGTTTTTACTGCCCTAGTGGCATCTTCTGTAGGGAATTATGGTTTTAACCCAAATTTGTTCTTTTCTGGCAACTCAAGTCCACCTGGGGAAAGATGAACAGCTCCATCCTATGTCATCTACCACCTCAGAAAACTTCCTGAATGGTCAGCTGTGTGTCTGTTCCCATTCCACAACAATGAGTTTGAGAGTTTTGTGTACTTCCTTCCTTTAAAATATCATGATGATGAGTTAACATTGAGCTGAAACTTATCTCTGTTATGTCATAAAATTTTGCAGTGGTGAGTTTATTTATTCTTAGAACTAAAGTTGTCTAGGATAGTTTAGCCTCTAAATATATTTTTATTGTTTCTTGGTTAAATTGACTTTTAGTGCTTCTATGCCAGCTTATCCTGCCTGTATTATTGTGCAGTGTGTTGAGTACTGACTGTCTATAAGGAGAATAGTTAAAGAGAGATGGTGGATACATCCATTGTTGGACTAGTTCTTGGGCTAGAAATGAAAAGTTCCAGAATATTTCTCTTTAAATGCTTTCCTTTTAATGACTTCATCTTAGGTTATCATTTTAAGCATTTTAAAAGGAAATTACTCACTTTAGTTCAAGAAGCTAGATTTATTGTCTCATCTAGGACAAAGGAAAACACTGTCATTGAGTTATTCCTATTAATAGAGACAGAGTACCTTACTGGATTTTTTGAGGGTGTAAATCTTTATGACAAGTGACTACTCATCTTTCTCCTATGAAGCCGCTGGTAGATTTGAAAGGCTGCTCTTGTGACTAACAGTTTGATACATTATGTCCTATGCCACCAGAGTAACTAATACATATAGAGCAATACTCTTCCAAACCCTGGCATAAGACATTAACATTTACTGTTCTATGTGAGATAAGACAAAAATTATATGAGCCCTACTATCCTGCCAGTTTAGTGCCATGTGGTTATTTCCAAAGAGACATAGAGGAAATGAAAATTCTGATAGAATGCCATACTGTCTCTAAATAGATAGATTAAGAATCTAGGGATAGAAAATCAGCTATAGTTTATAAGAAATAATCCTTGGGTTAATTTACATGAACGAGAATGTAGCATAGAATATGAAACCCTGAAACCTGCAAAGATCCTTCTATTGGTATTCTTGAATAAAGTGCAATATATTAGTGTGAGGGAAATATATTCAAGATCAAGGGGGGGAAACATCCTTCAAAAAGTTCAACACTGACAGGGCTAATATCGACACAGCGCAAGGCAGAATGTGTCCAATAAATAAGCAGGGGAATTTCATGCTCACAATATCTCGGGTAGAATAGCAAGAGTTTTGTTGTTGTTGATTGCCTTCGAGTCAAGCATGACTGACAGCAATCCTATGAGCAAAAGGCAGAAGCCCCACTACAACAGTATATAATTAGCCATAGATCATGCCTTCTCAACTGAAGCAATACTGCTAAGGTGCCCAAAATGAGTATTTATCTAAAAAGATAACATGTATATTTCTAAATGACCATTGTAGATAAATGAATAGACAGCATAGCTGTGGAAGTAAATATTTATGGGGGACAGTGAATAAGAATGATTGGCTTTTATTTGGTAAATCAACAGTCCTTTCAGCTGTTGAACAAAAGTTTAAATTTAGTTATGAGTAAGAATTGTTAAGAACAGATGGCCTCATGTGTCGTGAAGTTATCAAATTAAATTCTCTTCTTTCTCATGATAGTTGTTATACCTATTTTTTTTCTGAGTATATTTGATTCTAAAAATGTCAAAGCACAATGATAAATTTATGATAAATGTTATGAACTGTGGCCATTTATAAAGGAGGGTTAATTTTTTTCAAGTTTTTGAGTAGTACAGAATTTTTACTTTGTCTTTGAAATCATGTAGAAACAAATATATCAAGCACATCTAACAATTCAGTATGAGATTTAGGAGATCCTCAATACTAAAGAGATTTGTTTAAATAATAGGTTTTTTGTTAAAATATTCAAATTAAGAAACCCAAATAATCACAGTGAAAATGTATGTCCTTAGACAATATATGCCATGACTAATTTTTTTTCACCCAGCTTGTTTGCATATTTTTGCTGCGAGGACTCTTTATTGAATCTACAATTGCAAGATCTAAAATTGTCAAGGACCAAGACACAAATATATACTGTAATAATGGTGATGAAAGAGAAAAGTGCAGGCTGCTCTGAAGAACTTGGCAAAAAATAAGACCCCAGGAATTGATGGAATACCAATTGACATATTTTAACAAACAGATGCTACCCTGGACGTGCTAACAGATTGTGCCAAAAAGTCTGGAGGACAGTTACCTTACTAACTGGAAGAGTTCCATATTTATTCTCATTCCAAAAAAAAAAAGGTGACCAAAGTGTGAAAATTATTGGACAATACCACTAATATGATATGCAAGCAAAATTCTGCTGAATATTATTTAAAAATGATTGGAATGATACATCGACAGAGAACTGCCAGAAGCATCAGTTGTGTTTTAAAGAGGTCATGGCACTAGAGATATTCCCTTTAATGTCAGATACTCTAGGCAGAAAGCAGAGAGTATCAGTGGAACGTCTATGTTTCATTTCCTAAGTAAAGACATTTGAGTGTGTGGATCACAACAAATTGTGGCTGACCTGGAGGAAAATGGGAATCTCAGAACACTTGACCTTGTTCTTGTGAAACCTAAATTGGGAATAGGAAGCAGTCCTCAGAACAGAGCAAGGAAGCACAGCATGGTACAAAATCAGGAAAGTACACTGGGGAAGTAAATAAGAAAAGAATAAAAAATCAGCAAAGGAGTGCATCAGGGAATGTATCCTGTCTCCATACCTTTTCAGGCTATATGCAGAACAGATCTTTTGGGAGGCTGGGCTTTATGAGGAAGAATGTGACATCAGGATTGGAGGATAACGTACATTATGCAAATGACACAACATTGTTTGCTGAAATAGAGAAGGACCTAAAGCACTTGCTGCACAAGGTCAAGGACTGTAGTCTTTAATATGGATTGAAGCTCAAAATCAAGAAGATGTTCTCAACACTAGGCCAATTGAGAGGACCATAATAGATGAAGAAGAGATTGAGATTGTCAACATTTGCAGTCTGCTCAGCTACACAATCAACACTCTTAGCACCAGCAGTCAGAAAATCAAAAGACAAATTGCTCTTAGAAAATCTGCTGTCAGGGACTTGATAATACTGGGAAGCAACAGTGTCAGTCTGGAGACTAAGTTAAGCCTGATCCAGGCTATGGTCTTCACAATTACTTGTTACGCATCAGAAACAAAGACTAAGTATGACATGAGAATTCATGCCTTTGAGTTGTGGTGCTGGAAAGAGTACTGAACATACCAGGGACCACCAAAAAAACAAATAAGTCTGTCTCGGAGAGGGTGAAACCAAGTTTTTCTTTGGAGGCTAGGATTTTGAGGCTCTGTATCACATACTTGGTGTACAAGGCCAGTAGGGACAAGAACTTGGAAAAGGACACCACGCTGACAAGGGTGGAAGGACAGCACAAGAGAGGATGTGCTGTGATTGATACAGTAACTAGGGTCTTGGAGGTAGGTGTAATGAGAATGGCTCAGAATAGGGCAGACTTCAGAGCTGTTGTACGTCTCTATTAGTCACAGGCAATTCAATGGCACATGACCACAGCAACAACAATTAAAAAGTGAATGGCTGTGTTTACTAATTAATAATAAAAAGTAGTGTCTATGGTTATTTTTTTACTGTCCATTGAACAATAGAGAACATTGCCCACCACTTTTTATTCCCTTCCTCAAACTTCTATTGATTATTCCATTGTTTCCACAAATCTCATGCCATCAGAATACCTTTTAGTCGAATCAAAAGATACACACATAATGTTGGGAAAAGCTAATTATCAGAATCCTTAAGAATATTAAAAGATTTAAACCTCTAGTTAAAAATCAAGAAAGATTAAATCAATTAAAGGACTAATATAAATGTATAAGATTATATACAGTGTTCAAATGTATACGATTATATACAGTGTTCATATATGTATATAAATAACTATATGTGTATATTCTTAATACATTTAATATATAATTTAAAATTTAAAACTAATCTTTCAGGGGAAGCTGCTAGTGTGTTTGAACGTTCAGAGAGTTCCAAGTTTTATAAAGAAACATGTTTACTCAAAAAATGACAAATAAATAAGATGTTCTCATAAAAGAACAAACTACTAGAATTGAAAGCGTATATATTTTATGTCTTGCAGGTCTTGCCATTATGTCCAACAAATAAATATATATCTTCTCAGAAATAATATATTATTCTCTTAAGATTTAGTTAAAGAAAAAGATTAATTCATATTCTTATTCTTCACAATTGTTACTAAATTATGGTGTATAAGAAAACACCCAAACAAATTTTCAGTATAAATTTATAAGTCCTTTATAAATGAATCACCGCTCCATTGTCAGTCTGTCATCATGTTGAACTTTTATATTAATGTGATAGTGGAAGCTATATCATGGAATTTCAACTGTCACAAGGTGTACAGCTTTCAGCAGATCTTCCAGATTAAGGTAGACTAGAAGCAGGATTAGTCATTTACTTTAGAAATCATTAGCCAGTAAAAGTTTTATGAATAAGAGCAGAACAGCATCTTATATAATGTTAGAAAGTAAGCCTTTCTGTTGGAAGACCCTTAATATATGACTGAGGAAGAACCATCTCTTCAGAATAGAGTTGAACTTAATGAAATGGATGGATTAAAACTTTCATTTGCTGATCTATGTTTATTTACAGATATGGCAAGATTATAATGAGAAAAATATATGAGGTTTGAGTCTAGAAAAATTGAACATAATGAAAACAGAAACAGAACAAATGAAATTTATTCCCTAGGTATTCATGATCACTTCTGGTGAAGTAGTCTACTTTGAGATTTTGGTGAAGTAGTCTACCTTGGGATTTGCATTTTTAATCCATAATTGGTGCTTCTCTGGCAATTCAAAGCACTAGTATCTATCTATCTCTGCAGGAGAAAGATAGATAATCTCCTCATATGTGATTTATAGCCTTTGAAAACCCAGTCAGGTATGATTCCATTCTGCCTCAGTGATAATGAGTAAGTATGTGAGTGAACTGAAATAGACTGATAGTTTCTCACTTTGAATCTAATAGTCTCCTAATCTACTACACTGAGAATTAAAAATTGAAGAGGAATGATGCCCGTTTATCAGGTAAAAGCAAAATTAAGATTGATCTTAAAGTACAGCTCACGTGAGAAGTCTCAAAAGGAAGAACACACTCAGTAGTTCTCAAGCTGAAAGAGCTGAAGGAAATATTCAATTCTAGAGTTCCAGTGATAAAAAATTTATGGGTAAAATATTGAGTAATAGATGAAATATCTAATAAAAACTAAGTGCAAAAACTCTAACCTCTCTCATTTTGAGTCATTCCGTGTTTACCGGAACGCACCATGCTCCAGCTTGGTTTATTCTCCTTTATTGTTAAACAAGTTGGATTAAACACACATACACATATCTCCAACCTCTCCTTCACTATTGCATTAAAGTCGTTTGTGGCTGAGTCACTGATAAAACTTCTAGATTCTAAGATTTCAAAATACATTTTAAAAGTATTTCATGGAAGATACACAGAGAAGTAGTAGATAAATTGCAAAAAGGAGAAACTCAGAAAACAAGAAGGTACAACAAAGACTGAAGGAGTTAATTGGAGAAAGAGACTTTTGACAAGAAAAATAGAGATTAAAGGAGAGAAATTTTGGAAAAATAAGAGGAGCAGGAATCATTTTCATCAAATTTTACAAATTATATGCAATTACATCATCACCTCCCTATAAAATTTCCAGTGAAATTCTGGGGAAAAAAAGAAGATGATGGAAGAAATACACTGAGTCAAAGTCCCCAAAAGAATTGGTTGATGGCCAACACTCTCAAGGAAGTAGTATATGGATCCTGGCTGCAGAAAAACAAACATACAAACAAGCAAAGGGGCGAAGCAAACAGACCATCAAATTATTAGCTGTGTTTTATTGATTATACTATGGGGTTCAACTCTGGATCATAAATTACGTATAATACTTATAAGAATGAGAATTATAGAACATTTAACTTTGCTCTTGGGAAATTTGTAGGTAGAGCAAGTAGTCCTTTGAACAGATCAAGGGATGTGTGACTTAGAATCAAGAGAATGGTGTACTGAAGTTTTCACCATACTTACTCAGGTATTAACCATAATAATTCAACTTGTATTTTGAGCAAGTAATCTAAAACACTGCACTATGTTAGTTGAAATGTGACATCAGAGTGAAGGAAGGCTTACTAACAACTTCCAATGCATGAATGACAGAAACTTGTCGGGAGCAAAAGAAGAAGACTTGAAGCATTTATTAATGAAGATGAAAGTCAATAGTCTTCAGTATAGACTATATAGTTCAACATAAAGCAAATAAAAATCCTCACAACTAGAAAACGCAACATAGTGATAAATGGAGAAAAGGGTGTAACTGCCAAGGATTTCATTTATTAGGATTCAAAATCAGCACTCATAAAGCAACAGCAAAGATAGAAAAGAACATTTTGCATTGGGCAAATCTGTTACAAAACTTCATGAAAGTGCTATAGAACAAAGGTATCACTTTTAGGATTAAGGTGAGACTGACTCACCTCATGATATTTTCAATGGCCTCATGTTTGTGTGCAACCAGAGAGTGAATAAGAAAAACTAATGTATAATTCATTCATTCAAGATGGTTTTTTTAAAATTGAATTCTCAATCAACCTCCATGGGCATAAACAGTCAAGAAATCAAAGGATATGTTGCATTCAGGAAATATGTTGTCAAAGGTTTCTTTAATGTGCTAAAGAGTAAAGATATTAGTTTCTGATTCAAACCATGGTATTTCTAATTATATTCCTTGTGCATTTGAAATTTGAGTAATGAATAAGGATTACAGAAAAAGGATTGACACTTTTGAGCTGTGGTGGTGCAGAAGAGTACTGAATATCCTAGGGACTGCCAAAAGAAAAGAAAAAAGAAATATCTTGGTAGAAGTGCAACCAGAGTGTTTCTTAGAGGCAAGAGGGGCAAAATTTTGTCTCACATACTTAGGGTGTGTTGGCAGGAGGGGCCAGTCCTCAGAAAAAAGACATTCATGCTGCCAAAGACAGAAAGGGAAAAGGATGAAGAACCTTACCAAGATAGATGGTCACAGTGACTACAATAATGAGGATAAACACGGTGGAGAGTATGAAGATAGTCCAGGATAAGAAATCTCTTGTTCATAGGGTTATAATGCATTATAGTGGATCCAAGTGATGGCACATAACCAACAGAAAAAATGTTTCATTGATTTATTTTTGCTTTGAGTGTTGTCAAAGAATATGGACTCCCAAAAGGACAATGCATTTAAGTTATGGTACATTTACACAATGGAATACTATGCAGCATGCAGGAGCAATAACTTTGTAAATTATTATCTAACTTGGGAGGGACTGGAGAGCATTATGCTGAGTGAACTAACTCAGTCCCACAAGAATAAATATTGTATAAAACCATTATTGCAGAATGAGTATAAGGATCCATTAGGGGTAGGAGAGGCTGGAAATACAGGAATGTGGATGTTCAGGGGAGGAGGGTATTAATCACTGGGTTGTACAATTGAGTGGGTGGGGGAAATGGAAAGAATTTGTTCAAATTTGTATTCTAGTTTTGTAAATAAAGTAGTAGGAAAAAAATCAGGAACAATTAAAAAAAGTATGTTGAAATGATACAATAAAGAGGGCCCTTGGAGATGAAGATAGTATAATTTTGCCTCACATTCTTTGGACATGGTATCAGGAAAGGTCAATTCCTGGAGGAAAGACTTCATACTTGGTAAATTAGGAAGTTAGAATAAAAGAGAAAAGACCTTAAAAGAGATGGACTGATAGTGTGTTGTAATAAAGGACTCTAGCACACAGTGATTGCGAGGAAAGCACAGGATAAGGCACTGTTTCATTCTGTTGTACATAGATTCACTGAGTCAACACTGACTTAACTGCACATCATAAGAACAATAGAATACAACATCATGATCAGAGGAGGGCTCTTCAAACTGTGATATGCAGATAACACAAACTTGCTTTGTTGAAGGTGAGGAGGACTTGAAGCATTTGCTGCAGAGGATCAAGGACCACACTCTTTAAGACGGATTATAGCTCAACAAGAAAACAAAAATCTTCAGCACTGGGCCAATAAGTAACATTGTAAAATATAGAGAAGATATTCACTTGTCAATAATTTCATCTTCATTGGATCCACCATCAACAATCTTGGTATCAGCAGTCAAGAAATCAAAGGATGTATTACACTGAGGGAAGTCTGCTGACACAAAGACCTCTCCAGGGTGCTAAATACAAAGATGCCAGTTTAAAGACTAAGGTGTGCCTGATCCAAGCCATGGTCCTTTATTTTCTATGCTCCTGAAAGTTGGGCAGTGATTAAGGATGACAAGAAGAATCAATGCACTTGAATTGTGCTGGAGAAGAGTATTGAATATCCTGGAGAATGCTAAGAGAACAAACAAGCTTGTCTTGGAGAAATTGAAACCAGAGTGCTTCTTGGAAGCACTTCTTTGTGCATGTTGTAAGTAGGGACAAGTCCTTGGTAAAGGGCATCAGGCTTTAAAGGGTAGCGCCAATATAACAGAAAAAGACCTTTGAGATGGGTTCACACAGTAACTGTGGCAATGGAGTTAAATGTATTGGATGGAGGTGGTAAGGACGGAAAAAGTAGGGCAAGTTTCAGTTCCATTGTAGGGTCTCTGTGACTTGTAATTGACTTAAATGGCACATAATAACAACAATAATGACAACAGTCACATGATACTATTATAATTTTAAATAAATAAATACATTTAACTAATTTTTTACTTAAATGCCTATCACAACTATTCTGGAAAATAACTTATAAATTTGTAAACATAAATTATGTGAATTTGGCATATACCTGTATGTTTGATAAATCTATGTTTTACATTTATTTTTATGTTGTTAGTTTCTGTAGAGTCAATTATGACTGAAAGAGATACCATGTGTATAGGTAAAACTGTTTGATAGGGTTTTCAAGCTGTGACTGCTCTGAAATGCATAACAAACCTTGTCTTCTGAGGTTCATTTGGCTGCACTTCAAACACCAGTGTTGGCTAATATTCAAAGGTTTAAACATTTGTGTTATCAGGGAATACATTGCAATTATTAATGTAATTAATTCATTTCT
This sequence comes from Elephantulus edwardii, assembly GCF_000299155.1. Lineage (NCBI taxonomy): Eukaryota > Metazoa > Chordata > Mammalia > Macroscelidea > Macroscelididae > Elephantulus > Elephantulus edwardii. The sequence continues at coordinate 874,131 of NW_006400011.1, forward strand.
TTACTTTCAAAGGTAATTTTAACCTAAAAATGTGCCTTCCTTTCTCTATTTTTACACTCTGAAATTTTAAAACTCACTCTAAAACCAATGGTTGGTTTTTTTATTAACTCTCACTTTCTGTAACTACACAGAGAATTCATCTCTTGACATGGCAGGGATTTTTTTATTTTTCCCTTTCCAAATTTGTCTCTCTTTTCCTGTACTGATCCCCAGTGATTCTCCAGGGCTTGCTCAGGTCATCTTCTAGTGTCTAATCTTATGATTCACCTCAAGAAGTACAAACTTGTATGTTTCTAAGTGAAGGGATTATTTCAATTCTTTTTTCCAGATTCCTTTCAATCACAGTAGGACTCATGCCTTTCAATTTCTTTCTTCTTCCTGAAGTTTCACTCCTGACCTCTTCAATGGAGTTTCAGCCCAAACTGAGCTCTTCTTTCTCTAAATTCTATTGCTCTTAAAATCTGTCGTTCACATTTTAGCTCTTAATTGGTCTTCACTTATTTTCTCCTGTTCTCTGTGTTCAAAGACACTTTCTTATATTTTGGTCACTTACAAAAGCATAGTTTTGACAGAAATTTCCAATAAATTCTATGTTGTTGGTTCATTACAGTATCTTCTAATTTAAACTTTGACATATAAGCATAGGGGTTGCTTCTAGCTTTAAATGACGTTGTTTTGTATACTGTGAATTGATTACAACTCAGCAACCCCATAACACAAACTTGTCATCTAGGTTTTCTTGGTGAGCAAATTTCCCAGTCTTCTCCCATGGAATGATTGTTGGATTTGAATTGCCAACTAGTGCTTAACAGACAGGTATTTTAACTATCGTGCAACCAGGAAGCCTTCACTTAATATTAAGAAAGAAATTTTGGACATAAGGGAAACTTACTATAGATTAAATAGAATACATAGATTGCCAGCTTTATAATAAAGATATGATCAATTATCAACTGGCTTTTCTGAAATATAGTGCTTTTCTGCTAAGAATATTTAATGTTGTATACTTGAACCAAGCTAGAGTAAAAGAGAGTAACCAACTTGACCTTCAGTCTACTTCTCATTCAATCAAGAAGTATCTAAAATATACTTAACTTTCTAATAATAAGAAATATAACTTTACAGTTATAAGAGAAACTTACAATAAATTAAATAGAATACCTTCTCTATAAACCATTACCTAAACCCCATCTTTTAAATTATTTTCTATTCTCCATGTAGAGATTTAAAGCCACCTCTGATCATCAATTCTAAATTTCAATCCTTGTACCATTTGCACAAGATTGCATTTACAGACTACTCTTTATAATCAGGTTTCACTTTTTGCAGTGTTGTATGACACTGCCATTTATTTGAAATTGGAAGAGATATGTGCTGAAATGTATTAGGGAAGCAGATGTTTGAAAAGTAAGATGTAGATTTAAATTAATATTCTTTAATACTAACATTTTTTAATTTGTTAATAGCAAGACATATAACGACACAAGGATACGGTGTTAAGCAGATATAAAGTATAAATTGTTATTGCTAAATGCCATTGAATTAGCTAGGACTCACAGGAGCCCTATGGGAAACAAAGAAATAATACCTGTGCCATCCGCACAGCTATTCCTATATTTAAGCTCATTTTTCCAGTCACTGGGTTAATCTGTTTTAATAAGGGTTTTCTCCTTTAACACTGACCCACTACTATTGCACCTGAAGTCCTTCTGCAGGAATTGACTAGTCCTTCCTGAGAAACTGTCCAAATTAAATGAGATGAAATCTCACTGTTTTAGCTGCTAAGCAGCAATATGTGTATCTTTATAAAGAGTGACAGTAATGTGACAGTCATTTTTAACCTTCATTAATTCCACAAGGAAAAACTGTCCCCACCAACAATATCCACGGTACCAAACTAGTAAGATATGGCTCCTATGCTCCCATGCTCATTTCTATTCATTCAAACACCAATCGTTCTACTTCATATCAGTCTGAACCTGTTGCAATGGCCACACAGATTTCAGAGAACAGTCTTCATGATTATGTGTTACGCATAGGAAGTTGTTTTTGTTGTTGGTTACCATCAGGTCAAAGATGACTCCGTGAGCAAAAGACCTAATGCCTTTCTATAAGTTTCTCCAAGTTCATAGAGTTTTCATAGGCACATGGTTTAGGAAGTAGATGCCACTTCTGTTTGCAACCATTTACATTTCAGGTTGGCAATAGGATATAATCCCTCAGGCATAACAATTCCTTAAATTTGCTCTCAGGCCCTTTGAGCTTCAGCCACATAGTTTAGGTCAGTGTTACAGAGCTCCATTACCTTTACCAATTATGAGGCCTACACGCAAGCCTCCAACAAATTTGGGCTAAGGTCCCAGGCTCTGGCTCTGTGGGGCAGCATTTCCAAGACAGCTCTATATCATGTCAGTTTCTGGTTCTCCACTGAGGTTGTTTCTGTTTTTGTGTGAGTCCTAATTCTCACAGATGGAAGAATAAAAAAAAAATGCACACTGCACTCTTACTTCCTCTTCCTTGCTGGCAGTGAGATAGCAACGTTTGTTGCCAAACTCAATTTAAATTTGGTGGAAAGAGAAAAATGGATGAATCTCAATTAATTAGATTATATACACCCCATTTCAGATTCTTTCCCAGTCATGGTGTGAACATCAAAGTCAAAAGCTAAAATAATCATGTTGTTGTTATTGTTATGTGCCATGGAGTCACCTGCAACTCATAGCCACCCTATGTATAAGAGCCCCAAACCGTTCTCTATTCTGAGCTAATCTTTTTGTCTCTGACAGATCTACTCCCTTACCCCAGTCACTGAATCAATCCACCTCACAGAGGGTCTTCCTGTGCTGTCCCCCACTCTCCCAAGCATGATGTCCCTCGCCAAAGACTGGTCCGTCTTTGCAACAGTGTCCAAAATATGTCAGACAAAGCTTCAGAATTTTTGTCTCCAAGGAGTAGCCTGGTTTCACCATCTCTAGAATGAACCTGTTTGTTCTCTTAGCAGTCCATGGTATATTCAACACTCTTCTCCAGCACCACAGCTCAAAGGCACCAATTCTCCTTCCATCATCCCTAGTCATTGTCCAGCTCTCTGATGTATAGTAAGTAGGTAATTGCAAAGACTATGGCCCAGATGAGGCACAGTCTAGTCTCCAGACTGACATCTTTGCTCTTCAGTACTTTGGAGAGGTCCCTGGTAGCAGACTTTCCAAAAGCAATTTGTCTTTGAATTTTCTGGCTGCTGGTACCAAGAGTTTTGATTGTGGAGTCAAGCAAACTAAAGCTTTTAACAATCTCCATCTCTTCGTCATCTTTCATGATGCTGCCAATTGGACAAGTAGTTAGAATCTTTGTTCTTGATGTTGAGATTCCATTTTGAAGGCTACAGTCCATGAGCTTCTGCAGCAAGCACTTCAGGTTCTCCTCAGAGAAAAATTAACCTACGACACCACAATCTTTCAAGAAAACTTTCCTCATTTCTGACTGTCCATGGTGTATATTCAATATTCCTGGTCAAACTAAAAATTCTGAGGCATCAATCCTTTTTGGTAATTTTTTTTTATTGTCCAGCTTTCATATTCACCTAAGACAATTGAAAATATCAAGGTTTCTATCTGAAGCAATTTAATCCTTAAAGTGATAGTTTTGCTTTTTGACTCTACAGAAGTTTTAGGGGTTTTGTTCGTGTGTTTAGGTTTTTCTAACATATTTGTCCAATATGATATGTCATTTGCTTTCTTGACTGGTGCTTCTTCAATTGACATTTTCTTGATATGGCTTTATTAATTTTGCATTCAAGTAAAAGGAAATTATTGATAGTTTCATCTTTTCTCCCTTTAACTTAATATTTCTTATTGGTACGGTTGTGATGATTATGAATTTTTTATCTCGTGATATAATTCATACTGAAGGCTTTATCTTTAAGTTTCATCAGTAATTACTTGCAGTTTTCTTAGCTTTGTTCAGGTGAGTTTATGTGCATATCATGGGTGGTTAATGGGTCTTCTACCAATCCTGATGTTGAATTCTCCCTCCTAGAATCCAGATGTTTATATTATTTTTCTCAGTACACAAATTTTCTCCATAGGAGAAAAGATCTGATTCTATACTTCCACAAAGATTATGTGGACACTAGGAAACTTACTTTACAATGTGGAATCACTATGAGCAGACACCAGACAGCAGCTCATTTATGTTGTTAATGGTGTAATATCTTATATAATATGCACACAGAAAGTGTTGGTCAACTAGATTAATATTGTATTTTCAAGCTCCTCTCTTGCTAACTCTATCAGGTTAGATAATTAATTTTACCTCTCTTGAACTACATTCTCATGTCTATGAACTGGGGTAATTATTATACTGCTTTGAATTTAATAATTAAAGTATTTGTAACAGTATAAAACCTATTTTAACCACAATTACGAAGTTTGCTTTAAATTTTTTAGTTTGGGCATTGTGTGTGTGTACATGAAGGCAATTTATTAACAGAAAACAATAATTTGATGACTCCTGTTCATAGTTGACTATGGCAACCTCCTTTCCTGTGGGTGCTGTTGGAAGGGATGGAGTAACATCTTCACTCCTTCCAATCTTCGTTTCTGTTTGGGCCAGAGCTCTGAGGGCAGATGTGGTCCCTGGTCCAGTTCTATTTCCTCTGGTGGCCTGGAGTTTAATGTGTAAAGCAATGATGCTCAGCTCCTTGCACCTCTGTATCACATCCTGGGCCGCCAACATGGTGAAGATTCATTTTGGTCAGCCTTCAGCTTCATACCACCAGTCACATGGCAGATGGTTTCCTTGCCAGAGAGATCAGTGATATGAACAAAAAAAGTCATTGAAGGATTCAAAAAAAACTGGCAGACACCAAAGACATTCTCTCCTTCAGTTACCTGAGCTCCAAGGGTGCTGACAAGCTCTTCTTTCTTTTCCTTCCCCTTAAGATGAGCCATGTCTGCACGTTGTCTCCAGACTCTGCCATCAGATATTATTCTGACTGTAAGAGTCTTACACTGCTTGAACAATAGTTGCCGCTGAAATCTGTAAATAAATAAGCAAATTATCTAAATGTAAACTTCTTGGGAGAGCAGTATCTGAACTTACTATATTTAAGAAACTTCAGAAAACTGAACAGCTGAGATTTGAGAATGGAATCTACTGAAACAACTTAATAAAGAACTATATAGCAAAGCAATATCAACAACATATTTTAATACGGTATAAATTGATTGAAATACTTTCTCACCCTCATTTTATATGCATAGTTACTCTGGTGAGTTAGTCCAATGGAAGTTGTACTGCTAACTCAAAGGCCACACTTCTCTCTCAATTGGAATCTACCAGTCTTTCAGCAAGAGAAAGTTGTCAGTCTTTTAAAAATCCTGATGAAGGATCAGCTATAAGTTTTGACTCAGTTGCAATGAGTTTGAATTTTAACTTAATTTCCTAAGAACTGAGCTAGTCTATAAAGTTTAGATAAAGTCTTTTTATTCTTTTCATGTAACTACTTACATAATTTGATATTGTTATGTTATAATTTTACATTTTTTTTCCTTTTAAACATTATATTTGAGGCCATATTCCTATAAGAAAATTGAAATGTATGGGTTTTTAAAAGTATAATTTTTTTACATTTACAATGTAGTATTTACATGGACATCAACCACTACCCTCACCGAATTCTAAAATGTTTTCATTACTGAAAAATAGCATTATGCTGAATGAACTAGCTCAACCTCATAAAGAAAAATATTACAGAAGATCATTATTGTAAAAATTGAAGAACATCTAGTAAGTTGTGGATAAAAGCCTAAAAGGGGAAGATGATGGGACAGGGAAGATAAGGGTGAGGAGAGGGAAAATCACAGGGTCCTAGAGTTTGGTGTGCAGAGGGAGGGGATGAAGGAACTAGGAAATAACCATCAGGGACCTGAAAACATGAGTTAATAGTGTGCCTAAATCAATGATGATTGATTTTAGAAAACACAACATATCAGAATGATCGTATGAAACACAATGTACATGAGTATGTAAAATACAATGCTCATGAATGAAACACAATGTCAATGAATTTTGTGTGCAAATCAATTTTGTATGCAAATTGATACAAAATTTTAAAAAAATAAAATTACCAGCAGCTTTAGTGGCGTAGTTCAAAGTGAGTTGTACTACTTGTGACTTGAAACATCAAGTCTAGAGCTGTAAGTCAGAATCGATAGTTCAAGTACGCTGCTCCACGTAGAAGATGTACCATTCTGCTCCCATAAAGATCTAAAGACTAGGAAATATTATAGGGAGCTCTATTAGCATTAGCTCCACAGGCTTGAATTTCTCTTTATTTCTTTCATCCTCCTGCCCCTCAACTTCATTGTTTGCCTAAATTATAACTTTCCCTCAGAGTGTCAGCTCTCAACTCAACTCTCATTATTATGAATCAGAACACAGTGACAGCTGACTCTTCAGTGGGCTTTCAAAGGCTGTATATTGAACAGAGGAGACTGCATATATTTCTTCATTTGAGCTGCTGGTGGATTTGAACTACCAGAGACCAGTCTGTCACTTTGTGTTAACAGTGCAACTCCCCAAGTCTACGCTACTAGATTTCCCTTCCATGATGAGTTATTGATTTGCCTTTCAATAATTTTGAGGAATGCTATCTTTATAAGGCCATTTTTCTTCTCTGGCTGAGTCAGCCCTTGAGGTAACTCCCAGATAGGTCAAAAGATAAACACAGCTCTTTGAGAATAAAGCCTGCTCCACTTTCTCCAGAACCTGGAGGCAAAATTCCATTTTGTCTTTCAGAATTTCATCTTAAACCCCCCACCAAACCAGAAGGGACTGGAGAAAAGACAAATAAAAACGTCATCATGATTGATCGATATTTTTAGTTTACGTCTTTCTTAATCATTCATTTGTGTATCTTTAAGAGTTCTGACAAAGTTGGTTCTGACAGATTTCAAAATGGTTTTGTGGAATAATGAGCCTCTGGAAATAGTCATTCCAATGTCTTCATTGACAAAACTTTTTGAAAATATTTTTAAATCATATTGTAATTTAACTGATAAGTTAGTCTGAGAATATGCTTAAAGAAATTAATGTGTTTAATCTGTCACTTATCTACAAGTCACATCCATCTATTTTATCTCTCAATCTGTCAGACCTCTTGTTTAAGAACATACATAAATTAAAAATGTTATAAAGTTGACATTTTGTTAAGTTTATGGAAGTGTTTCACAATCCTAACTCTGTGACTTGAGCAAAAGGGCAAACTTTAGATGCTGTAGTAGAAATAGTAACAAACTTCACACAGTAATTTCCTTATACACACAGAAATAAATGAAAGCAATGTTAATATGCACATCAATTTAATAAGTTGACTGTTTATCTATATAAGTCAATGTTGTTGTTGTTGTTGTTGTTATGTGCCGTCAAGTCGTTTGCAACTCATAGCAACCCTATGTACAACAGCCCTAAACCGTGCTCTATCCTGTGCCAATCTCATTGCCCCTGACAAACCCATCCCGAGTACCCCAGTCACTGAAACAATCCACCTCATAGAGGGTCTTCCCCTCCTGCGCTGTCCCTCCACTCTACCCAGCATGATGTCCCTCTCTAAAGACCTGTCTCTCCTTACAACATGTCCAAAGTATGTCAGACGAAGCCCCAGAATCCTTGCCTCCAAGGAGCAGCCTGGTTTCATCCTCTCTACGATGAATCTGTTTGTTTTCTTGGCAGTCCATGGTACATTCAGTACTCTTCTCCAGCACCACAGCTCAAAGGCATCAATTCTCCTTCTATCCTCCCTAGTCATTGTCCAACTCTCTGATGCACAACAAGGGATTGCAAAAACCATGGCCTGTATCAGGCGGACCGTAGTGTCCTGAGAGACACTGTTGCTCTTCAGTATTTTGGAGAGGTCCCTAACCACAGACTTTGCCATCGCAATACGTTTTTTAAATTTCCTGGCTACTGGTGCCAAGAGTGTTGACCGTGGAGTCGAGCAAACTGAAGCTGTGAACAATCTCAATCTCTTCGCCATCCATCCTGATGCTACCGATTGGTCCAGTGGTAGAATAGATAAACTCCAAATTAGAAGGGAAAAGAGGTAAAACTGGAAAAACCCCTATATTCTAACATTATATTATTTACAGTTAAAATCCCCTTTTGGTGGGCTATCAAACTTCAATAGATTTTGATTGATAGTTAAGTAATCACATTTGCAAATTTTAAAACAATCTATATAATTTTTAATGTATTTTAGTATTTTGAGTGAAATGACACAGATGACATTAATTTTCCACTCAATAACTCATACATACTTGGTTTTGTAACATTAATTGCAGTCTCCTAATTGTGATAGCTCTTTTCCAGTTTCCTTTTGAATTCTTTTTAAGGTTTTCCTTAGTTATTCTTTGTTGACTTCTAAATTTCATTTTTAACAAAGGGTGGTCTTCTGATTTATTATTGTTACCAGTGTGGTCCCTGATCTCAAGGTGTCTTTGCTTTTATTCCAATACAGAATGTTATTATTGTTGTTAAGTGCCATCGAGTCGCAGGTGACTCATAGTGACCCTATGAAGGAGAGTCCTCGATGCTTGGGTGCCTTTCATCCTCTCTCCAGGTTCATAGGGTTTCTGGAGGCAAGCTATTATGGAAGTGGATGCCACTCCATACTAAAGAAAAAAAATGTGTGGATGACAAAACATCATTTTCACTTGAGAAGTAAAAAAGGAGACATCTCAAAGATGGAAAGGTTTTGTTACTATGTTGTCAACGCCCTAGTTCACTCTTCTTGTACTGGTAAAGGAACTGATCCAGGTGGAAGAAACGAGAGAAGGAAAGGTGTCTGAGCATCTGAGCATGAAGGTAGCACAATGGCTGGCAATTGCAGGATTTCGTGGAAGACCAGACGTTGGTGCATACAGAACTAAAGTGTGGGCTGAAGCTTTCTGTTAAATTGTTAAAAAGGAACAGATAGTAATGGAAACTAATTAACTACAAGGTAGAAATGGAAAAAAGTGCAGCAGTTACACTGTGAGAATTGTAATGTTATAAAATAAAACAGTCCCTCCCAAGTTATATAGTGGTTTACAGAATCATTGCTCCTGCGTGCTGCATAGTATTCCACTGTGTGAATGTACCATAATTTCTCAATCCATTTTATTGAGGTTGGACATCTGGGCTGTTTGCATGTTCTTGTGATGGTTAACCATGCTGCTGTGAACATTGGTGTACAAGTCTCTGTTTGTACCTCAGTTCTCATTTGCTCAGGATTTAATCCAAACAATGGAATAGCTGGGTCATATAGAATTTCTATATTTAGCTTTCTGAAGGAGTGCCTAACTGCTTTCTAGAGTGGTTGTACCATTTTACAATCTCACCAACAATGTATAAGAGTTCCGACCTTGCCACATCCTCTCCAACATTTATTACTTGATGTCCTGTTAAATTTCAACACTACTACTGGAGTGAGATGGTATCTTATTGTGGTTCTATTCACATCTTTCTTATTGCCAGTGCTTTGAGCCTTTATTCATGTGTCTGCTGGTGAGGTAAGATAGTATTTATGGTTTCTGGGTGGGCTGTGAGGTTATAGTCTGGGCCAATGAGGTGATGCCATGGAGTGTTCAAAGTTTAGTGGGTGGTTCTCATTCTGATCCCGGTTGTTTGATGTCATTCATTTGTCCAAAGCATCCACTATTCTGACATCATTCATGTACCCACCACACATATTCTATATGTCAATATCAGCTTTTTGGTTCTGATAACTCAATTTTCCAAACATAAACTTTTGCTTCTTATCTTCTTGGTTCTGATCCTAACAATTGGAGGGAATATTTTTAGGTTAAGTTAAAGAATGGGGAAATGTTTATGCTTATTCTGTATTTTTAGGAGAGAAAAGAAGAGTTTTTTTTATAAAAGGACATATTATGCAAATCAAGATGCACATGTCGCTTGTCTTCAAGATAGAGTCTGTCTGGTTAAGCATCTGTCATACTTCATTTATCAAATGGTGTATCTCAGTATAGTTGATTGCCTTGAGGTGTACATTATTCACAGCTTTCTTTACTCTTTTTGTAGATCTGTCTATAAAACAAAAGTTCTAGTTTTGATGGATATCTTAAGTCATTCCTTTAGCTTCTCCATATGTATGGAGCTTTTAATCTCTTGCAGATAAATTAAAACAGGGATTGTTAGGAAAACTAAAGGTTGTTAATAAAGGTGTAGTCTTAGACTACTTATGCAGGCTATGCAAGTCTTCCAACAATCAACTTCTAACTGGTCTCATGGAAGGCTGTCTAGCTGTCATAATCTCAGGAGTTCCATCAAACTATATAATTCAAGTAAATCTAGTCTTCTAAAATTATTTTTATTTACTTCTATATTTTTCTTCTATTCCAGGACGTTGTCTTGTAATCAAAAGTTGAATAGGTTGTAGATTGATCTTAGCTCTATCCATCATTGGACGGGGTTCCTCACCACTGGGGTTCTTCTGGTCTCATACTAGTGGAGATTCTGCCCAAAAGGCCCATTAATCTTTTGAGCTTGATCATTTGAATTTGTTTTCTTGTGTATTTGCTCTGAACAGAAAAAGACCAATTATTGGATCTCACATGACTACTTGAGGCTTTTAAGATCATGGTCACTACTTAACAAAAGAAGTCATAAAATGTTACCTTTATCAACTATATTCTACCAATAGACTTGGATGACTTTGAAGATTGATCTCAAACTCTCAGTTTCAGTAACTACCAGGACATTTGGATATGATAAAGATGATTTCTATTTATATGATTTTGCCTCTTGTATGTGTTATGGATATATTTGCAGCCTAAACAAAATACTTAAAAAGAAATATACACTAATAAACTTATGTATATTTCTGGGTGTACTCACACATGCCATTGCACAAGTGTCCTGCTTGCTTATTTACTATGTTTTTACTTGTAAATTATTGTTTGCTGTTACTATTATTAGGGAGTTATGGTGCTTAGAACATAGAGTGTTACAAAGATGAGCAGTCTCCTCCCATGTTTAACAGGACAGCAAGTAATAAACTTTGGAGAGGATGTGGAGAAATAGGAACTCTTATATACTGTTGGTGGGATTGTAAAATGGTACAACCGTTCTGGAAGGAAGTTTTGCCTCTCCTCGGTAAGCTGAACATAGAAATTCCATATGACTCAGGTATTCCACTCCTTGGAATATACTCTGAGAAAAATAGAACTGAGGCACAAACAGATTTATACACCAAGATCCATAGCAGTGTTATTCACCATCATAAGAACACGGAAACAACCCAGATATCCAACCATAATCACATGAATTGAGAAATTATTATATATTCACATGATAAAAGATTATGTAGCACACAGGAGCAATGACTTTGAAAATCACTGCCTAACTTGGGAAGGACTAGAAAGCATTATGGTAAGTGCATTTAACTGAGTTCCATAAGGACAAATACTGCATAAGGTCATTATTATAGAAATAGAAAGATAACTAGGAAAATGTGTATGAGGAGGCGCAGGTAGGAGCAGAGGGTTAGGATGGGTAGGGGTGAGTAATCGTAGGGTCACAAAATTTGATGGGTGGAGGGAGGGGCGGGTAAAGGAGATGGGAAAGATTGCGTGTGAAAATCAATATATGTGAACTCTGTAAGTAAACCAGTATAAAATAATAATTTTTTTAAAAGTTGGGTTTTTTTTTTTAGGTCCCAGCAAGTTGACTACAAACCGTAGTGACTTTGTGAACAACAAATCAGAGTTTTGACTTATCTTGTGTTATAGTCACGATCTTTATCATGCTCAAAATCACAGTTGTAGTCCCTGTGACAATCAAAAGTTGAAGGCCTTCCTTTTTCTCTGACCTCCTATATTTCCCAGTAAAATGAGGACAGGTCTCTTTTGATAGCAAACCCAACGTATGTGCAACAGAGCTTCATTATTCTTATCTCTAAGGAGCACTCTGTATAGATTTCAAGAAAGATTTGTTTATTCTTTTCGCCATTTATTAAACATTTCAGCGTGAGCCAATTCTTCTGATACAATGACTCTTCATATTTCTTCCATCTTCTTTTAATATTTCCTGCATTATTTTGTTTATGTTGTTATTGTTATGTGCCATCTAGACAGCTATAGCTCATAGCAAATCTATGAACAATGGCTCTGAACCTTGCCTTATCTTGAGCCAATCTTAATCTCATTCAAAGTCTTCTTTCGTGCTGACTCTTCTAAGAATGATGTTCTTCCCTAAATCCTGGTTTCTCCTGGTAATATGTCCAAAGTATGTGAACTGGAGTGTTGATACCCTTGCTTCCAAGGAGTAACCTAGTTTCTTCCTCTCCAGGACACACCTATTTATTATTTTGACAGCCCATTGCATGTTCAACACTCTATTCCAGCACCATAGTTCATATGTATCACTTCTTCTGCTGCTGCTGTCATTTTTAGTTATAGTCCAACTATCAGATGCATAGCAAGTAACTGTGAAAATCATAGAGTGAGTCAGGTGCACCTTAGTTTTTAGACTGGCATCATTGTTCTTTAGCACTTTTGAGAGGTCCTTGACTATATATTTTCCCAATGCAATTTTATTTCCTGACTGCTGGTGCCAACAGTGTTGATTGTGAATATGATGCAAGATGAAATTGTTAATGACTTCAATCTTTTCTCAATCAAACATGATACTGTCTATTGGTCTGGTGTTGAGGATCCCTGTTTTCTTGATGTTGAGATGCAATTCATATTGAAGGCTACAGTTTTTGCTCTTCTGCAGCAAGTGCAGAAGCAACCCATAGCTGACCCTCCAGTGCATTTGCAGAGGCAGTTTAATCACATAGGAGATGACCCACTTTTCTTCCCATGAAGCAACGGGTGGATTTGAACTGAATGCCTACAAGATTGCTGTGCAGTTCCTTACTACTAGGCCACCAGTCCTCCCTATTATTCTTTGTACTTACATATCTAAAGATATCTTGCCATAGTTTTAGGAAGTTCCGCTGCTAATCCAATGTCCATGCCTCTGGCAGTTTAAATACATCAGCAGCTCAAGAGAGTAATGGGCAATTTCTTCCTATTCAATTCACAGTCTTGGGAACTTGCTAGAGCATCCAGCTGTGAATTGGCTCTGACTCAAAAGCAAGTGAGGCAGATAGCTACGACTATAACTTATCTTCAGATAAGAAATGTGATAGCAACACAAAATCTTGGCTTGATAAAGAGAGGTTTTTCCACCCAGAAAAATTTACCTCTAATCATTATTTGATATTCTTTGCCACTTCTCTTACAGTTTTAAAAGTGCCCCATATTGATAAATAGAAAAGGCCCCAGTGAAGCAGTGGTCAAAATATTCGATGGCTAACCAGTTCTTCATGCTTTTTATTCTTATATCACAGAGTTTATTCTTATACCATAGAGTTTATTATCTATGATACAGCCTTGCAATTAATTAAGTCACCCCTGCCAAATCAATACAATCCTTTAATTTACAATTATCTCCAGCTACAGTTAAGTGTTCATGCTGTAAATATACAAAACAGATAAATTTCACATCCACGCAGAGTTGATTGTTTTGTTTTTTAAAAATAATTAGCAACTTAATGACAATTTAAAAAATATGGAATAAATCTAGAAAATGTATGTTGAAAGAAGCATATCCTAGTCACAACATGGCCAAATGATCTCAATACACCTGGAAGTGTGTCCTGAGATTTTAAGGGCAATACTCAATATTACACGAGGGTCCTACAGATCAATCTCAGTTTTCAGGTTTCACTGAAGATAAGAATCATGGTAATGTTATTCAGCATGTAACTGTTATGGCCTATTTCATTTGTAAATGTACCCTCTGTATCTTTTCCATATTCATTGCAGGATGAAAGAGAATAGGATAATGGGTAGAATTGAACATGACATTTATTCAAATCTTTCGTGGCTTTTAAAAAATTAACAAGAGGTAGAGCACACTTGTTTGTTCTTCCTAACAGAATCTGTGCATTTGCAGTTGATCATTTTAATTAACATATAAAGTTCTAGTTAAACTTATTTTTTTAAAAAATTGAACCTTTGGCAGAATGTTAATTTGCACTAATCAGATTTCTAATCATAGAAGAAACACAATGTTTTTATTATACACTGTTATACAATCTGTGCTATTATCCAATGGAGTGATAGAAAGTACATTTCAGCAGCCAGGGTTTATCTGCTTTGGTGCAAGATTTCACACATGACAGACTGCAAATTGTTATGGTACAGCTCCATCATGTAATCAGCTACCATTATTCCAGAGTTACCACTGTGGTAAGGAGAATTTCAGAGGAGTTTAACTTAAATGGAGTTCAGACGATAAAGCAAAGCCCCCTAAAAGAAGATTTGACTTTGGTTTGTTTTAGTTTTTATTTTTTTATTTATAACACATAATATTATTTTAATAATACTTTAATGGATTATTTTGTAAAACCTCGAGCTTCTAGGAGGTTACATTGTTGTTTTGATCACAAATACAAAGATAAAGAAAACATTTGTGCTTAGATATCTTTCCTGAATAAAGAATTGAATGAATGTTACCTGTAACAAATTTTAAGCTTCCCAAATCAAGACAAAGGTCTCACCGAAATTCCAAAGTACTATCTGGTGGCCGATTGGTAAGAAGCTGCACTGCAATCTCAAAGGCATATAGTTCCAATCCATCAGTGCTTTGTGGAAGAAAGATGGACAGTCTCCTCCTGTGTGATTTACTGCCTCTGAATTTGCTGGAAGGTCAGCTATTAATTGGTTCTCACTCAACGACATAAAACCACAATAACAGTATAAGACCGGTATACTTCAAGAATTACATTTCTCTAGGGAGCTCTGTTGGCTTAGTGGCAAAAAGCTGCACCACAATAACAGAAGCACATGAGTCAAATCCACCAGATGCTCTGCTGGAGAAGTAGGGGCTGTCCACTCCTGTACCAGTCACATCCGATTTGACAGTACACATACAAAAAGTAATTAAATTTAAAACAAATTTAAAAATTTTTTAAAAAAAGAGTTACATGTCTCTCATTGAACCTAAATTCACTCAGCAATTTTTCTCTGGAGAAATTAGGAATATAATTGCTTTAAAAATTAACAACACTTTGTTTTCAACATCAGCTCTTCTTAAAAGAGGCATATTGAAAACACTAACAAAGAAATAGCATAGTTATATTTTTGGTGGCTGATGGCAGGCTTGTTTTTAAGAGTTCTTAAGGAAAATTTCTTGAAAAGGAGAGTTTTCTTTCTTTAATCATCTTTTAGTGATACTTACTGCCCCCTGCTGACTCATCAGAGAAGTGAATATTGTTTTTCTTGAAAATTCAGAAAAATGCCTTTAAATTATCATATATTTAATTTGCAATTGTATATATGCCTCTCCTCCAAGGCCTATATATAGTGAGCATTATTTTAATATCTACAATTTTTAGCAATCTTATTATCTAAGGTGTTCACTTCAACTTTTAATAGATATTTAAATAGAATAAACTTAATACGTGGTACATGAAATTTCTTTTAAAGCCCTATTTCATTTTGGAGGCTCCAACACTGCATATTTTTCTCATTCTTCTTTGTCCTTATACATCAGGTTAATAAGTTCAATACACAAATTTAGGTAAGAGATTTTGAGTCATGTCGTTGTCTTTGCTTTCAAGTCAAGCATGACTCATAGCAACGCTATGAACAAAAGGGCTGAAGCCCATCTACAACTATTGACATTATTAGAGAAATCTATCCTATGAGGTGGATTGATACAGTAACTGGGGTGATGGAGTAGGTGTGTCGGAGCCAATGGGACCAGCTTAGGGTAGTGCAGGCTTCAGAACTATTGTACACAGGGTCCTGATGAAGCGCAGGCAGCTCCAAGGCACGTAACAACAATATGTTCTCTATATTCTTGATGAAAATTGAGCTATAAAATGTTGTTTATCATGAGATCAGGCTCCTTGGAGGCAAGAATTCTGAAGCTTTGTCTGGCATACTTTGGACATGTTGCAAAGAGGGACCAGTCTTTGTAGAAGGAGTCATGCTTGGGAGGTTAGAGGGACTGTGAAGGAAAGGAAGACCCTGGATGATATAGATTGATTCAGTGACTGGGATTATGGGTGTAGATGTGTTACAGATTGGCCCAGGACAAAGCAGGCTTTAGGGCTGTTGTACATACGATTGTTGTGAGTTACAGACCACTTGATGGCCTATAACAACAATAACAACAACAACATCATCACCATCTGGTAGATTTCAAACACCTAACTTTAGCAGATATTCTTATTTCCTCCAGAGGAAAATTTATTGTTGTTGTTACATCAACTTGATGATTGTTCCATCAAGTTGACTCTGACTCATAGTGACTGGCTTTGAACCTTGTCCATGGCCACCTTCACCATCTCTGACAGTCATTGTGTCAATTCATCTCATCCAGGCTCGTCCTTTCCTGTGCTGACCCTTAACCTTTCCGAACATGAGGTAATTTCAAAAAAAAAGGTCCCTCCGGCCAACATACCTATATATGTAAAATATTAAAGCCAGTATGTTTTACCCTCTCCAGGTTAGACCTGTTTGGTTTTTTGCAGTCTATGGTATGTTAAATACTCTTCTCCAGTGTCACAGCTCAATACCATTAATTCTTCTGTCCAGCTATCAAATGCATAGTAAACAATCGAGAAAATCATGGCCCAGTTCAGGTGTACCTTAGTCTCTAGATTGATATTATTGCTCTTTAGCACTCTGGAGAGGCCCTTGAGAGTAGATTTTTCCCATTGCAATTGTCTTTTGCTTTCTTTACTGCAGATATCAAATATGTTAATGGATCAAGATGAAATCCTTAATAACCTCAATCATTTCTCCACCTATTATGATACTGACTATGGGTCTAGTGCCGAGGATCTTTGTTTTCTTGATGTTGAATTGAAATCTACATTGACATCTGCAGTCCTTGACCTTCGGCAGCAAATGCTTCAAGTAAGTTCTCCTCAGTTTTGGTGAGCAAGGTTGTAACATCTACATAACACAAGTTGTTGATGTGTCTTCCTCCAATCAAGACGCCACATTCTTCTTCATAAAAGTCCATTCTCTCTAATGATTTATTCACCATACAGACTGAAAAGGTTGAAGAAAGGATACATCCCAGCCACACTCCTTTCTTGATTTTTAACCATTCAGTGTTTCCTTGCTCTTCCAATCAGTTGGCCAGGTGACTGTTCTACAGATTTCTTGGCATAATCCGTGAGCACATCGAGGGCTGCTTTTGTTCAGCTATGTTAAAATTTTATTCCTGTGCAAGTAACTGCCTCTAAATACCCACCAGATGGTCAGTTATGCATCAGTTCTGACAGCAACAACAACAACAAAACAACAACAAGCCTTGGCCAGCTGAGACTGATTGACACAGGCCATTGTGAATCAGACAATCATATGATCTACTACGCCAAGAATGAAAAAGTGATGAAAAACGAAGTCACAGTCATACTATTTCTAGATCTATTCTTAAGTACAATGTTGGGAATTACAGAATGCTATTCATATGCATATAAGGAAGATCTGTTAATATTACTATCATTCAAATATATGTACCAACAACTAAAGCCAATGAGGAAAGTATGAAAGGCATATAGTTCCAACCCACCAGTGCTTTGTGGAAGAAATATGGACAGTCCCCTCCTGTGTGATTTACTGCCTCTAAATTTGCTGGAAGGTCAGTTATTAATTGGTTCTGACTCAATGACATAAAACCACAATAACAATATAAAACCGATATACTCATTGTCCAGCTCTCTGAGACAAAATAGGGAATTGAAAAACATGCTAAAGACCATGGCCTGGACCTGGCACACCTCAGTGTCTAGACTGGCATTGTTGCTCTTCCGCACTTTGGTGAGTGTATTTTCCTAATGCAATTCATTCTTTTGATTTCCTGACTGCTGGTAATGAATATGGAATTGTAATATAGCCAGAGTCACTAACAAGTTATTCTGTCTTAGTAAATCAATACATTTTATGATTTCTAATTTTCTTGTCTGTAAATTATGAAAAAGGCTAGATGATTTTTATTTTGACAGTCATCTTAGTGCTAGAGCTCTTTGATGAATATATATAATCTTCCCTTAAATGGTCTAACTCTCCATCTCTACTTTCCCTAATAATCTCAGTAAACTCGTTTTCTCATCTGAAAAATTCTATGAGAATAGCACTGTTTTCCCAACGTCACAATGCCAGTATAGAAAACAGATCTGAACCTTGTGCAACCTGTGTTTTCCTCAATATCTACAAATACTTAAGCCCTTTGCTGCCATCACTGTATCTATTTCGTGGAGGTCTTTCTCTCTTTCTCTGACAGCCCATATTTCCAAGTGGGATGTCCGTTTTCAAACAACAGCCTCTCCCATCCACATGCCCGAAGTATGAGTGGTGAAACTGGCCGTCTGCCTCCACAGAACATTTGGCTGAACTTTCTCCAACACATGTCAGTTGGTTCTTTTGGTAGTCAATGGGATATTCAGCACTCTTCTCCAACATCACATCTCAAAGGTGTCAATTCTTCTCTTATTATACTTATTCATTGCCAAATGCACAGCAAGTGATTGAAAATGCATAGCAAGTGATTGAAAATGCATAGCAAGTGATTGAAAAGTCTGTGGGTTGAATCAGGTGCACTTTAGTTTTCAGGCTGACATTATTGCTTCTCAGTATTTTGGACAGATTCCCGAAAGAAGACGTGCCCAATATAATATGTCTCCTGATCTCCTGACTTCTGGTGGTGATCATAAGGAGTCGTCTGCTGACCTAAAGTGGCACCTCTCTGTTTTGCATCTACCAGTTGCTCTATGGGAGAAAATTGATCAATTGCTCTGGAATCAATTCTGACTCATGACAACAATAGGACAAATAAGTGGAAAAATCCTCTGTCATTTTCATAATCATCAGCTTATATGAGTCCTTCTTTGTGAACATTATACTAATCCATTTCATAGAGTCTCCCTGTTTATGATTCCTCCATTTCACCAAACAGGATGTTGTTGTTGTTGTTATGTGCCGTCAAGTCGTTTGCAACTCATAACCACCCTATGTACAACAGCCCTAAACCCTGCTCTATCCTGTGCCAATCGCATCGCCTCTGACATACTCATCCCCATTAACCCAGTCACTGATTCAATCTATCTCATAGAGGGTCTTCCCCTTTTGCGCCGTCCCTCCACCATCCCAAACATGATGTCCCTCTCCAAGGACCTGTCCCTCCTTGCACCATGCCCAAAGTATGTCAGACGAAGCCCCAGAATCCTTGCCTCCAAGGAGTTCCTTGGTTTAATCCTCTCCAGGATGAATCTGTTAGTTTTATTGGCAGTCCATGGCACACTCAATATTCTTCTCCAGCACCACAGCTCAAAGGCATCAATTCTCCTTTTGTCCTCCCTAATCATTGTCCAACTCTCTGATGCATAACAAATGATTGCAAAGACCATGGCCTGTATCAGGCACACCTTAGTCTCCAGAGAGACACTATTGCTCTTGAGTACTTTAGAGAGGTCCCTTACCGCAGACTTTCCCATCGCAATACGTTTTTTTATTTCCTGACTGCTGGTGCCAAGAGTGTTCACCATGGAGCCGAGCAAACTGAAGCTGTAAACAATCTCAGTCTCTTTGCCATCCATCCTGATGCTACCAATTAGTCCAGTGGTGAGAATCTTTGTCTTCTTGACATTGAGCCTCAATCCATCCTGAAGGCTGCAGTCCTTGGCCCTCTGCAGCAAGTGTATGAGGTCCTCCTCAGTTTTAAAATATAGGATATTCTCCTTAAATCACTCATTTGTTTTTGTCTAAAGGAAACTTTCAGACAATGGTGTGTTGTTATTCATAAGGTTCTCAGCCAATCTTAGGAAGTAGGCAAGCAGGGCTTTCTTCTCAGTCAGCATTAGTCTGGAAACTCCATTCAAGTGTCTTCACCTTGGGTGATGCTATTGACCTTTGAAACACGGAAGGTATAGTCAGCATTACATCAGCACAAGTCACCACAGAAAGACAAACTGACAAATGAGTAGTGGACATACTACACACACATACTCAGATGTACATTCACGAAAATCTGTTTCATATTACACACAGTTTAAAACCTATAAGGCTCAAGAATTTAGCTGTGGATATCCATGTTTAAATAAAAAATGCTTTCAAAAGAATTTTAAAAAATATTGACCACATGTTATGTTTAGTCAAAGAAAAAAGTACTTAGGTCATTATTGAACAAAATGAACCAGTTGTTGAAATGGTCATAATTTTCAGGGATCAAACTATAGAAAAATCTCTTCAGATACATGGACTTTGCTGCCTTGTAGAATTTCTCAAAACGTAAATTATTCTTGTCAATTAATGGATTTCACTTAATAATAGAATCTCATTAAACTAAATTGCAGCCAACCTGGAATTCTACCTTTTAAATTAGTCTTTTCTCTTTACCCCTGACTAATCTTCTCTAAATTTCCACCTCATTTGCGATCTTTTTTTTCTCTTGGTCACTAAAGATCTTCCCCAAAAAGGAAGTCAAGATCATTATATGCCTCATTATCAATATTACCATACAGCTATTATTGTCATTTACTCCGACCTTTGATGTCTTCAATTCAGTACTTGACTTAGAAATGCTACAGTCAGATGGTTTGGAACATTTTTGAATCACAGGCTGATTTTATTCTGATAGACAATAAATTTCATAGAGCTCCAAGAAGAATGGCAGTGTTCTTAAAGAATTGTTTTCCTGGTCGCTAGTGCTGTGGAAAAGGGAAAAATATAAAAGGTCTCTGCGGTTCCTTTGCCTGTTTATTTTGCCTATTACTTGGTTTTGCTTTAGTTTGTATATAGAACCCAATGTACATGAAGCATATCTGGAAGAAAGGAGAGTACTTCAGATATACTTGGTTCTGCACTCTTATTCTAGGTTCTCATTCAAACTTCCTTCTTGTATTGCACTTTTGTTATATGTTTCAGGTTTTTTTTGTTTGTTTGTTTTTTGTTTTTTAATTTTTGTGTGCACGTACCATCAAATCAGATCTGACTGGTACAGGAGGAGATTGTCCCTCCTTCCCCGGCAGAGCATCTGGTGGATTCGAACCATTCGCCTCTGGGATTGTAGTTGCAGCTCCTTGCCACTAGGCCACCAGAGCTCCCCTATATGTTTCAGTTTTAATGTCATGTTGTCATTGTTATGGACCATCAAGTGGACTGTGACTCATAGTGACATTATGGATGACAGCTCTCTATCTAGCTATCTAAAATTATTAATTAATCTGAAAGTTTTATTCCATGCTCACATACATTTAAAAGATATGAAATATCTCTCAAATTACATTCCACATATATTTATATTCGTAATATCAAAAGGTTATATTTTGTTTTAAAATGCTAGGAGCCAAAGTTCATATGATTTCTGAATAAATAGAGTCCCAAGATGTATAGATAGCTCTCTTCACAGTTTTCGTCTGTTGTCTTTTATGTATTTAGTAAACCACATAAGGTTTTACCAGGAAAATATTTCTTGTATTAAAATCATATACAAAATGCTCTCTGTACTCCTACAATCTTGCTTTTTAAAAAAGATTTTGTTTATTTCAGATTTGCTGTTGTAACAGAACATGTTTCTGATGTGTTTTACACTTTACATTTTGACTTCACAACAGGGAACAGCTTATTAGTGGGTGGTAAGACTGAGATCCAGACGTGACTGAAGCAATATGTATAAACCCAAGTTAACTTTAGCTCTTTTTTCAGGCTTGAACATGTTGGAGAAAATTATTTGGAAGACACGTACACCATGAAGTGAAGGGAGAAGCATTTGAAACGAGAAAGCAGTATATGCTGTCAATTTACCTGGGATCTAGTGTCATCTCTGTTGTTGACTTGCTGTTATTAGAAAACATGGTGCCATTTCAGGCAAACTTTCTTTCTTTCTGAGGAACAGGAATAACAATGTTTGACTTCTCACCAAATACTGTGGCTACATGATATATCTAAGCACTGTTGGAAATAAAATACAATTTAAAAAATAATTCCCGAGATCTTGGTAATGTGGACTAAATGTAAGAAATATCATCTCACTAAATCATTTGATACAGACATAAAAGTAAAATTTCCGTTCTAAATAATAGTGGCAAAAAGCTGCACTGCAATCCCAAAGGTTGGTGTTGTTAGTTGTTGTTGTTATGTGCCGTCGAGTCATTTGCAACTCATAGCGACCCTATGCACAACAGCCCTAAACCCAAAGGTACTCAGTTAAAATCCATCAGCTAGCTATTCCAGGGGAGAAGGATGGGCAATCTCTTCCTAGTGATTAATTACCTCTGTGAATCTGCTGGAGGGTCAGCTTTGAATCGGTCTGACTTGATGGTGTATAATAACAACAATCACCATATACCTAAAAATGTCCTTTATTGATAACTTTTTAAAAAGTATTCATTTTCATTTGGAAGCGAGAGTGGTATCCACTTCCTAAATAACATACCTCCAGAAACTCCATGAACTTTGATAAATGTCGATAGTTGTAGAGGGGCTTCAGGCCTTTTGTTCATAGGGTCACTATAAGTCATGCTCGACTCGAACGCTATCAACAATAACAGCATTCACTTGAATGAAAGTTTACAAATAGTCTTGGTTTTATAACAGTAATTATGTTTGATTAATGTAATTAATTTCAGTGTCTAATCAACAATGTATATTCCCTTGTTCCACCTTAACTGTTTACTGATTTACTTCCCTATGTCCCTCCCTTCCAATCCGTGGTACCCATCCAAGAATGTGGATGAACTTTCCTAGCTTTTTATGTGTTCTTCTAATTGTCCTTTTGTGACTGACATGTACTATACAACATAATTTTGTTCTAAGTTCATAATTACCCTAGGTTCATCTTTGTTGTACGCTACTTCATGAATTTGTAACTGTCTTTAGTGATGAATAATACATTATTTGGTGAATTTTACCCTATTTTTCTCCCATTCTTCTGTGGACGGACACTTAAATTGTTTCCAGCTCATTATTATTTCAAACAATGTTGCAATAAGCATGGGTATGTGCACTTAATGCTGCTGCTCTTATATCTTTGGGTTATATACCTGTCCAAAACTAGAATTGCTGCATTAGATAGTATTTCTATTTATAATATTCTATAAATATGAAGAGCCAAACCACTTCCCATAGTGGCTGCACCGATTTACATTCATACCAGCATTGCATGAGAGTCATAGCCTCTCCACACCCTTGTAAGTATTTGTTGCTTACTGTTATAGAACTTTGTTATCACCACTAGTGTAAAATGATATTTCATTATTATTTTCATTTTTCATCTTTCTAATATTAGATGGGAGAAGGATGGCTATTTCCTCCCATGTGAGTAACTGTCTCTGAGGATCAACTGAAGTTCAGCTACAGGTAAGTTCCAAATCCAACGCACACAACAATAATAACCAATGAGTAAGGATGAAATAATTGATGCCTTTGAATTGTGGTTTTGGAAATGAGAACTGGATGTCCCAGGGACTTCCAAAAGAATAAACAAGGCTGTCTTGGAAGACATGCAACCATGATGCATCTTTGAGGGAAAGATAACAAAACTTCATCTCGTATACCTCAGGCATAATGTCAGGAGGATCCAGCTCTTTAAAAAAATGTTGAGAAATGTGTCAATCATGGACACGATGACTATAACAATTAGCTAGAGTTTATCAGGGAATGTAGGGATGGCACAGGCTAGGATAAAGTTCAGATCTGTTGTTCATAAGGTCGATATGAGTTGTAGTTGACTCATTGGCACCTAACAATAACATAAACAATGATTCTTGATCTTGAGTATTTCTCAGTGTTTCTTAGTCACCTTTGGTGGTGTGTCTTTTCATGTCCTTTACCCATTTTGTTTCTTGGTGGCTCATCTTTTTCTTGTTGAAAAGTTGGTGTTCTAAAGATGATTCTCTCGAAAGATGTATAATTGCCAAACATCACAGTCTGTTGCTGTTGTTGTTAGGTTCATCAAGATAACTAGTACTCATTGCAACTCTAAGAACATCACATTTGAACCTTGTTGTATCCTGCGTCATCCTCACCATCTCTGATAGGCTCAAGTCCGTATGGATTGTCTCGGTAATAATCCATCTTGTTGAGATTCTTCCTATCTTTTTCAGACCCTCCATCTTTCCTAGCAAGATATCTTTTTAGAAGAAATTGTGCCCCTCTTAAACCATGTCTGAAATATTTGAGATGAAATGTCACCATCCTTTCCTCTAAGGAGCACCCTGGTTGTAACTTCTAAGATAGACTTCTTTGTTCTTTTGGCAATCCATGGGACGTCAAATATTCTTCTGCAATATCTCAATTCAAAAGCATCAATTCTTTTGTCATCTTTAATTACTAGAATGTCTCAATCATGTAGTACCTCTACCCATTGTGAATTTTCAGTTATATTTGACAGCCTATTCAAACCATAGAGTTCATAATTTGCCTCAATTTTTAAAATAATATTTATAGTTTTACATTTTACACTCAAGTCCTTGATTCACCTTGAGTTAGTTTTTTAATATAATGGTAGGTATATGCTTTGCCATAAAATATTTAGAATGTGTATTAACAACTTTAACTTGGCTTGTTAAATTGATTAACAAGGAGAATGGTGTCTAAGATGATAACTAGATTTCTCTCCCATAGATGGTAATACTCTTACAGATTAAGTGAGTAATGAACAGTAAATAGATTTTTGGAGTTGGTTGTTGTCAGATTCTATTTAGTGAATATCATGGAAGAAAAATATTGGTATTTTCACCTGCAAACAATGTATCTGCAGGTTTTGTGCCATCAACCCAAAGACACATAGTTCAAATTCCACCAAGGGAGAAAAAAGGGGAGTCAGCTTCTGTGAAATTCATTGCCTCTGAAATCCTGTTCAACTGTAAGCTATGAGTCAGTTTCAACTCTATAGACAAAAAACAATAGCAGTCATAATTAGGAATTCATTAAAACATAAATTAAAATCCTAAGTGTGCATGTTGTTGTTGTTGTTAGGTGCCATTGAGTTGTAGACGACTCATGGCAACCCTATGAACAAAAGGCTTGAGCACTGTTTGTACATAGAATTTCCAGAAGCAAGCCATTTCAGAAGTGGATGCGACTCCTGCTTCCAAGCTTGTTTTAATTGTGAAACTCCACCAAACACTAGCCACTATGGACAACTGTTATCACATTTGGCACATCAGTGTTTAGCATCACAGCAACCACGAGTTACCTCTGTTCAGCAATGCACAGACTAGTGCTATACCACCTAGAAGAATGTTTGACAGAAAAACATGTATCATAAGAAAATTAGAAAATGGATTTTGATGATCAATAAATGGAAATAAAAGTTAATGGCACAACAGTAATTTTAATTTAAAATCGTATTCCAAAAGAGACTGTTCAGCATTGATTCGGAGTGGGAAATACTATTCAGTGGAAATAATCTATTGTAGACTGGAAAGAATCCTAGGTATTCATTGTTTCAGTATCTTGTGAATGTTACCCAGGCTCAAAAAACAAACAAAACAAACAAAAACCCATCTGGATAAATGTCTCTTAATTTGATCCCTTTTTATTTGTCATCTTTCAAGAATCTTTTCATACTTAGGAGCATGAATAGAAATCAAGAAGCTTTTTCATATACTAATAGGAACTAACATTAAATCTACCGCTATTACACATACTTTGGACCTGTTGTCAGTAGATGATTGTTGTTGTTAAGCGCCGTCGAGTCGCAGGTGACTCATAGCGACCCTAAGAAGGAGAGTCCTTGACGTTTGGGTGCCTTTCATCCTCTCTCCAGGTTCATAGGGTTTCTGGAGGCAAGCTATTATGGAAGTGGATGCCACTCCTTCTTCCAAGTTTCAAAGACTAGAAAAAGTAGAAGATCGTCTTTGGAAAAAGATAACTGAGAAAAGATTGTGAGGAGAGTGCACGATAGAGCCAAGTTCAGTTTTTGATTCCTAAGATCACTATGAGTTGTAATTGACTTGATGGCCTCTTAAAAAATTATACTAAAAAATTGGAACTTAAGCTTATTCTTTGTGTTGCAAAATGGGAATATCCTACACTTTTTAAAGTGAGCTAATTTTTATTTGTACTTGGAGTATTCTAGATTATCTAGAATCGAGACACATGGAGTATGTAGCATAAGTGATACCATTTCAATACACTCTCATCCACACTGAAAATAAAACCCCAAACAACCAGTGATTACTGTCATTTCTGTGAATTAATAAGCAAAAATTTTAAAGGAAGTGTTTTAGTAATTGAAAATTATTTTAACAAATAAGCACAGAAGAAGTAAATGTAACTTAATGAAGATGTATTATTTACTGGACATTGTGCAGATGATCCTAGACACAGGTTATTAAAATATAAAAAGACCCTAATATATATATTTGGTGAATTACTTATTATCATATTGACACAAATATTTTAATAATAAAACAATATAGATACATATATGGAAATTTATGCAAAAGCTGCATTAATTTCAGTTTTCCTGCATATATGTGAACAAGATAAGAGAACAGAGAAGAAATACATATTACACTATATATTGAATGTACTTCTAGATGGATATAGAAGAAATGAAAAATAATAAATTCCTCCAGGCAAGGGAAATGATTGTTCAGGAGTCCTCAGTAGGGGGAGAAGTTTCACTAAATTTTTCTTAATGGCTTTTGAAAATTAACTATGTGATTGTATTAAAAATGAAGGTCACAAGATATATATTTATGTGAGTGACCCATTTTAATATATGGCAAGTTTTCTTTTATTGTTAAACAAAACTAGACTTTTAGATGAAGAACATGAAACGTTTGTTTACATTAATTTTGTGAATATAGTTTGTGGTTCAATTTTCCATGAGAGAAGAGAAATCGCAGAGCTTCTCAGACTTCTAGAAATTCAAAGTTTTCCTTTTTTGCTAGGTGTCAAATTGGTTCCAACTCATAGCAAAACTAATGCAAAACTGATGCAATCAGATTCTTCACCATCCTCATAATCTTTGATATGTTTGAGCCAATTTAAAAAGCATCAACTCTTCTTTAGTCTTGCTTATTGATGGCCAAGTTTTCCCTGCACTAAATATATCAAAACTTCAGTCAGGCATACCTTAGTGGCATCTTTGACTTTTATTAGGAGCGTAACATACTATGGGCTTTGTCGCCCAAGTGCTGTCATCTTTGCTTTATGACACTTTCAAGAAGTGTGTTTTTCAGAAATTGTTGTCAGTGCAGCACATCCTTTGATTTCATGACTGTTGTGCCCAAAGGATTTGAGTTTGGGATAAAATAAAGTTAAATCCTTAACAACTTTGATCTTTGCACCTGATGTTGCTAATTGATCCAGTTGTATTTCCATTTTATTTCTCTTTAAGTATAATATGTACTGAAGACTGTCATCTTAGATCTTTACCAGTGAGAAGTTCAGGTCCTCTTTTATCAAGGAAGGTTATATCATCTGCATATCTAATTCTGTTGAGGCATCTTACCCCAATCATGATGATGAGTTCTTCTGTCAACCATTTCAGATTTCTTTTACTCAGCATACGGATTGAATGGCTATGGTAAGAAGACAGCTCCAATAAACATGTTTCTTGATTTTAAATTTTGTTCAGTTGAAACAACTGACTCAATTTGTGAACGGGTCTGCATGAACAAAGTTAATATCCCAGAAATGCCATTTTTCAAAATGTTATCTATTCTTTATTATGATCCACATATTTGAATTCCTTTGCATAGTCAATTAACACAAGTTATATGTCTTTCTGATACGGTCTACTTTAAATCAATGTCTATCTGATATCAGGAGTAATATTATTATTCACAAGTGGCTTTCTGAAGATTGGTAAGTATGTTTGTATAATATTGTATTAACAGGTATTAAAAAAAAGCAAGGACAGCATGGGAATGAACAAGTATAAATAGGGAAATTCTTCACATCAGCAATATCTGCAGTATAAAACAAATCACTATAAGGTCAGACATGGCTTCCTACTCTCTGTCATGACTGAAATTCATTGCAAATGATTACACAGACCTTACAAAATGTCTTTTTACTCACAGCTGTGGGATGTATTAGGGAAACAGGTTGACTTTGGGGTCAGGACGGTCAGGACGGTGAAGGATATAACAAAAAGAAAGTCCAGATTTTGTAGACTGCAGTCTCAAACCAGATTGAAAGTGATGCTTAATCCCTCAATTAGTTCAGACAGTTTCTCAGTCAACAGCAAAACACAGTCCCTCAATTAATCCAGGCAGCTTCTCAGTCTACAGCAAGATACTTCTGGTGCAGGAACCCCTGGTCTGGAAGGATGCATATTGATTTATTTGTTTCTGCTTTTTTGATGTTAAGGCTCTTATCTCAAGGTCTCAGGTACTGGCTGTCAGTCAAGCTACAACTTGTCACAGTCCTCCTACTCTGGTTAGTTCTCTTTCTTATGTTGGTCTCACATCTGTGAATGATGTTGGTGGACTGCTTGGCTTGCCTGCAGGGTAGGTGAGTCAAACTAAAGACCATGGTCTAAGGAAGTCGAATTTTTAGTCAGACCTAGTATGCTGCACAGGGCTTCCTTACATGCTTATAGAGAGTAACCCGCCATCCACAGCACTGTATTACAGGATAGGATAGATATTTAAATGCTCTTTATGAGAATGTATGTGACACCATTCCTCTTTAATTCATCATTCCCGGCAAGTAGATCATGTAACTGTCTGATCCAACATGGCGAATACCAATCAACCACAGATAGGTAATACCTAGCATGTGGATCATTACACCTGACATTTCATTTTGATGACTTCAATTTTTTACAGTGTTATGCTTTGCATACTCTGTCTTCCAATTATGAACGGATTTTTTGATAGCTTTTTCTCCTCATTTTGCATCTTGTCACATCAACAAGTAAACGTTCTTCTTTGGGGAAAAGACTGTCTTTGAAAGTTTTATTCCATATGCACCATTAAGGTAGGTCCTACTTTGAGGAAACAGGTTACATTTTTGTATCTCCACTTGCCATACAGAGGTAAGTTATGGTTGCTGTGAAGCTGAACACTGTGACACTGATGTGTCAAGTGTGATTACGGTTACCCATGGTGGACAGTGTTTGGTGGAGCTTCCCAATTAAAACAAACTTGGAAGCAGGAGCGGCATCCACTTCCGCAAATAGCTTGCCTCTGGAAACCCTTTGAACCTGGAGAAAGGATGAAAGTCACTCAAGTGTTAAGGACTTTGGTTCTTAGGGTGGCTATGAGTCACCTACTACTCAACAGCCCTTAACAATAACAACAACAACATACACATCCAAGAAATACTTGGTCATACTATTCTTATTAAAACACATGTATATCTACCAACCACTAAAGCCACGGAGGAAAAAAATCGAGGGTTTTCCACCAACTTTCACAGTGTGAATATGATAGAACATGTAATCAATGATTACATGTTATTATAAATTGTTATCTTGGAAATTTTATTATTATATTGAAATTATATTATCATTACTATCAATAAAAATTGAATATGTATTAAAAATAATTATTGAATAAATGAAAAAGTTGGAAGCAAGGAAGAAGGAATAGTTAGAAAAATAGTTAAAAGGTTAGTTAGAAAAATAACCTTATTGAAAGATATAAGAGTAGAGATTGAATGATAATATATTATACAGTCATTTATTAATTAATTGAAAATAATTTATCAAAAATGCATAAATTGAGTGTACACATGGACATTACCTGTAAATGTGGTTTGAATTTCTATCAGTACCCTGTTGATGAAGTACACTGTTTTTAATTTCTTTTCAGCAAGATTTGTGCTTGTACAGGATTATACTGATGTTGTTTGCTGCTGTTATATGCCACCAAGTTAACCATAACTCAGTGACCCTATAACACGAAATACAAGCCTTGTCCTGTCCTGTACCATCCTCATCATTTCTATGATGCTTGAGCCCATTTTTAGTGTTACTATACCAATCTATCTTTCTTACCCTCCACATTTCCCAGAATCATGTGGTTTTTTAAAGTCTTATCTTTCCTGGTAACATGCACAAAATATATGAGAATGGCCAACCTGGTTGCCCTTTTTCTCGAAGACAGACTTATTTATTCTTTGTTCTTAATTAAAGTGGAATTTTAATTAAAATGCATTTCTATTATCAGATATATGTTGATTTGATTTTTTCTTGTTATATTACTTTTCTCCCCCTATGAAATATTCATTATACTTTGCCATCACCAAAATTCAAAGGCATTAAGTATTCTTCAGTCATCCTTATTCACTGCCCAACTTTCAAATGCATAGAGCATTATAGAAATCCTATGGTTTGAATCAGGTGTATCTTTGTCTTTAAATGGATGTCGTTGCTCTTTGGCATTTAGGAGAGAGCCCAAAAGTAGATTTTTCCAATACAACCTGTGTCTTTTTGTTTTTTGTTTTTTCTTTTTTGACTGCTGCTACAAAGGATTCAATTGTAGATATTAATGATAGTATTTTATAATTCCTGCCTTCTGTTGCATCACCACTTTTAAGTGTTTTCATATATTTTTCCCCAGATAATAAGAAAACCGGAAATTTATACCTGCCACTGTATCAGCAAAAACTCACTTGCATCTTTAGAAAACAGCTTATTTTCAAATTTCCTTATTTAAATGAACCAATTAGAAAAAGAGTTTCCCTTTAGTTTCATGGGAAATGTTTTGCTTGATTTTGTTTTTTATTTCACTAACCCTTAAATCATTAAAAAATGCATTTCAGTCAGGTGTAAAAAAGTCAAAATGCTAAATTTTCACCTTTCTCCCAATTACAATGCATCTGAAGTTAAAAAACATGAAGATATGTATGAGAAATGCATGTAACTCAGTTTTTTTTCTGACACAGTAAAAAACTGACATCTGAAAAAACTATATAATAATGTAAGTCATCTATTTGGTACTATTCAGATAACTTTTGTCTCTACAATGTTTGGGGACTAATTTTCATTACTTGGAAAATGCAGCATATTTTTAATATTTTCAAAATGAATATGGTTATAATTTTTTTCCTTTAAAATTTTGTTGTTAACGTGCTGTCAAGGTGCGTGTTACTCATAATGACCCTATGTACAACCTCTCTGAAGTCTAACCTGTCCTGGGCCAGTCTTCCTAATGTTGACACACTTACCCCATTGCTGCAGTTACTGTATCAAATCACTTCATCTAGGGTCTTCCTCTCCTGCATTGTCCCTCCAGGCTTCTGAGCATGATGTCCTTCTCCAAGGACCAGTCCCTCTTGGCCATGTTCCCAAAGGATGTGAGATGGACCTTCAAAATCCTAGTTTCCAGGGAGAAACTTGGTTTTACCTTCTTTAAGACAGACCTATTTGTTTTCTTGGTGGTCTATGGTATGTTCAAGACTTCTCTCCAGCACCACATCTCAAAGGCATCAATTCTTCTTCTGGCATCCTTAGTCATTTTCCAGCTCTCTGATGTATAACAAACAATTATGATGCCATTGCCTGTATCAGGCACACCTTAATCTCTAGACCGACAACATTGCTTCTCAGAACTATGGAAAGGTTCCTGACATTAGATTTTCCCAATTCAATTTGTAGTTTGATTTCCTGACTACTGGTGCCAAGAGTGTTGATTGTGGAGCCAAACAAGCTGTAATTGTTAATATCCTCACTCTCTTCACCATCTACCATGATGCTTTCTATTAGTCCAAAGGTGAGCATCTTTGTCTTCATGATGTTGAGCTTCAATACATATTGAAGGCTTTACTGCTTTTGACTTTCTGCAACAAGTGCTTCAGGTCCTCCTCAGTTTCAGCAAGCAATGTTTTATCAATGTTGATGTCCTCCAAACCTGATGCCACATTCTTCCTCATAAAGCCCAGCCTCCCAATAAAATAAAATAAAATAAAATAATTTTGAGTTATATATATTGCTTTTTCCTTTGTCAACACTCATTAAGGATCTCTGGTAGCAAGATAGACAATCTCTCCCTGCTAAGATTCACAGTCTTGGAAACTTAGTGGAGAATCTTCATGAATAAGAAGTACTCTGTGTTGCAATTTTATTAACCTTCTATTACACCTGATGCAAACTCTAAAACTATTTTACAATGGAGAATAAATACCATAAATATGTTTTCTTTAAAATGCTTTAGCTATATACTATTCTTATCATTTTACATCCCTCAATTTTGGTTCCTTGTGGTAGTAGAAATCACTGTTGAACTCAGAGTCAAAAGACCTCAACATTATAATTTAATAATATGTAAGAACATAAATTGATAATCTCCTACATAACTCACTACTCCAAAATTGTTCACACCTTTGTGTACTTTATTTTACTTCTTCAAAATGAGATGAGCTGCAAGTATTTTCTTTGTAGTACCATAAAGATTGAATATTGTTAAAACCAAAACAAACAAAAGATATCATGTTGTTAAGTTGAGCTGATTTTGAATCACAGCAAAACTAAAGGACAGAGTACAAGTATCCCATAGGGTTGTCACGGCTGTAAATCTTTATGGATATTGATTGCTTCATCCTTTTCTCATGGAGAAACTAGAAGGTTCAGTAAGCAAACAAGTATAATCTAGCTACGATACCAGGAGGGTTCCTGGAATACTGCTATGAATCTACTCCATTTGGTTTTTCCTTAGTTTGTTTTGTTTTATATTTAAAACATTACCATAATATGGAAGATTTCCCCCTTTTACAAAATTTAATTCACTAGTTATTCTCTAATCTTATAATTGCCGATGATAATTTCTTCTATGTAAACCTGGCAATTTTCAGTTAATTGCTTCTATGTTTATAACAGACATAGTGGATGATTAATGCTTGGTCTACTGTGGAAACAGGCTTTGGAAATTACTTAAATAACTTTCAGTTAATACCTTGGGCCATAATCACTAATGGCTTATATAACTTGCAAATGATTCAAATCATTTTCCCTTACAAATATTTAGCAAAATCGTAGCAAAAAAATGTGTCTCAGCCCCAAACTGTCATTTATTTATTGAGGGTATTGCATAAGTTAAGCTAATTATAATTTTTAGCCTCAGATAAACGCATTACTAAGCTTTCCTTTGGCTATTAAAATGATCATTCCCTAAATCAACTTTTCCTAGAAAACTTTAAATGATACCATTTAAAAACATCAAAACATAAAATGTTTTACTTATCTGCAAATATAATTTGTCTTCCTTTGGAGGTATAATATTTATAAAAAAAGAAGTAATATGACAAGCACTATTCTAGACTGCATTGTGTCCTCCAAAAACTTGTCATAAATCATACTCTTTAAGACTAAAGTTAAAACCCCATTTGGGAATTGTTGTCTTTGTTGTCTTAATAAAGCAGGATTAGAGTAGGGTATGTTTTGAGTTAACCTCTAAGATATAAAGGATATAAAACAATGCAGCAGAATAGACATGGGGTAAAAACAGATTCCAGGATACAAATGGAGATAGTCATGAAATTGAAGTTGAAGGAAAAAGTTCAAAGTCCACTGACACCATTGGCTCCAGAATTAGATGGAATAAATACTAACTGAAATGTTTCAACAAAAGAATATAGTATAGTAAGTACTTACGCATCTAACCAAGAAGTTTGGAAGCCAGCTACTTCTTGTTATTATTGTTATGTGCCATCGAGTAGCCTGCAACTCATAGCGACCCTATGTGCAAAGCCCTAAACTCTGCCCTATTCTGTGCCAATCTCACCATCTCTGGCACATTTGCCCCCATTACCCCAGTCACTGAATCAATCCATCTCATCGAGGGTCTTCCTCTCCTACACTGCCCCTCCACCCTCCCAAGCATGATGTCCTTCTCCAAGAACTGGTCACTCCTTGCAATATGCCCAAAGTATGTCAGACAAAGCTTCTTGAACCACCCCCCCCAAAAAAATAGGAAGAAATTAACATTTATGAATACTCCAAAGGAAAATATTCCAACAGAACATGGAAATTACTAAACAATATAATTAATTTTACCAAAGATAATTTAAAAATGATTGCAGCAGTACCTTAACAGGAGACTGCCAAAAATACAATATGGATTGCAAAGATGTCAAACAAAGGAATAATTACTGATATCATGTGAATCTTGGCTGAATTCAGAGAAAGACAGAAATATTTTTTACCTCTGTTTTACTGACTGTGCAAAGATATTTGACTGTGTTGGCCATAATATATTATTTCTTATGTTGAAATGAATGAAAATCTAGAATAATTCACTGTGTTTGTTTATGTGAAACTGTGTACAGACCAAGAAGCAGATACACTTGAACAGAACAAAGAGATTCTGCAGTTTAAAATCAGGAAAACTCTGTACGAGGGTTAAATTCTTTCCCTATAGTCATTCAGTCAGCATGTTGGCAAATCACCTGTTAAACTAGGCTACATGAAGAGAACGCTGGGATAGGAAGAAGACTTATTAATGCTGGCAATAATACTCTTGTAGTTTTTGCTTAAAGCGAAAAAACTTTTAAAAAAAGCTTTTAAAAGACTAAAGCTCATGCTTACTACATGGATTGCACGTCAATATAAAGAAAAGCCCAAACAAAATAAACCTTACAACAGGACCAGGATCAATAAGCAGCAAATAAGATAAACAGAAAGTATTGAAATTTTGAGGATTGTATTTGTATTGGATCCACAGTCATAGGTCATGGAAGAAATACATGGCATGTTCCATTTAGGCAAATAAACTGCAGAAGAGTCTTTTTAGACAACTTCTCTGACCTTTCCTGCCCCTCTTAGGCCTGGGACAATGAACCTCTCCTGAGAGCCCAAGAGCTCCAATAAAAGCTTCTTTGCTTACTTTTGGTTTCCATGCCTGTTTACAAAGCATCTGGTGCCATGAAACCAAGGAGGAGCATGTGCCTCTGGGCTGTTCCTTCACCTCCAGAGTTTGGCCTACTTCTGCCAGTGGTAAGTCCATGTGGTCTTCTCTCTTTCCCTCCCCACTCGATCTCCCGGCTCCCTGTCTACAATCACGGCTGTGTTAGGATTCCCACTTCCACTAGACCAGGTCTAGCCTGGGGCCTCAGTGTCTGTGGAGACACCCCTGCTGTCTTGTTACTCTTCCATCTTTCCTTCTTTGTGGACTGATCACTGGAATGCGACATCCCTCCACACATTGCTCAGGAATGGTACGAATGATGGGATCGCAAGTGTCTAAATTTGACCCTAAATCACTGCTAGGTTGTTGACTTTCTAATTGACATGAAGTACAAAATTGCTTAGACATAAAGAAAAATTATTTTTTTCTGCTCTGCCTCTTGGTCTCAGTACAGGCTTGAAAACTGCCTCCATTGGCCACCTCATGGCTCTTTAGACTCTGGTATCCTGTTGGCCTTAGAAAGCTATTGCCACAGGTTAGGCAAAGACTCAGAAGTTCCCCATATCCAGGCCTTTTGGTTCCTTTACTCTCATCCAGACCTCTGATCACTCTGTTCCACTGTGCACGTGTTTCTTACTTGGAAAAATCCAAAACTTTCTTCTCCTCCACTTTCCTGTAACCAATCCAACCTCTGACCCTATCCTGGCTGTCCCAGATGCCCCTGAAGATTTAGCCTCCCCCAAAAAATATGATCATTTGCACCACTACGCCTCTGTCTCATTCCCAAACCCCTCCATACCTGAAATATTCTCCTCCACTGCACGTTCTCATGACCTGCCATCTAAGTGCTGTTCACTTTTCCCATTTCCTGAGTTACTCTGCCTCTCTGGGAAGTTGCACGCACCAAAGGAGTTGTTCATGCCCATGGTCCCTACTCTCTGTCTAATTGGTCTGCTATTGAAAAAGGCCTCTGTTCCTTTTCTTCTAACCCCACTCTTTACCATGAAGAATTCCGCTATCTTACCTGGCATGATCTTCATGTTATCCTCACCTTTGCCTTCACACCTGATAAAAAAAGACAGTATTTTAGCAGCTGTCCGCAGATGTACAGACCAGACAATGCCTGTAGGCACAATAGCCATAATTGATGCAGAGCCCAATTGGGACATCAACATGGCCAAGAAGGCAGGCTCAGGCTTGAGCATATAATTCAGTGTCTCTTAGCAGGCATGCAAGGTGGCATTCAGAAAATCATTAATTATAACAAACTCCACTAAATAACACAAGGACCAGATGAGAATCCTGCAGTCTTCTTAAATAGACTAACTAAAGCTCTAGCCCAGGGCACCCACCTAGACCTTCAACTGCACCAGGATCTACAGTTTCAGCCACCCATTACATAATACAATCTTCACCTGACATAAGAAAAAGGAAAAAAAACCCAACAAAACTCAAAAAAGCTAAGGACAGACCACAAATGCCAATCCACAACCTGGTAAACATAACCTTTAAAATTTTTAATTCCAGAAAGGACAGAGCTGACGTGATAAAACAGGTTCGGATGCATCAAAAGGTAGCTCTCCAGACCCGGGATATTGTAGCTTCTCTCCGGCCAGCACCCTAAAGTAAAAAGGGCCTCAATGGGACCTCTCTTCAAAACCTACTCTGCCGAACACATGCTTCAAGCATCACCTAGAAAGTCATTGGGCACAGCAATGTCCACACCCCTGGAAGCCAACAAAGCCTTGCCCAGCCTGCAAGCAACCAGGCCACTGACAAAGTGACTGCCCCTGGTGTTGAGTATATCCTCTGTGCCTCAACGCGGAGGACAAGCTGATGGCCACCCAGTGGTCCCGCCTCTTGAGCTCCTTGGTCTGGTGAATAAGGACTGAGGCTACCTGGACTCGAGGACCCCTATTACCATTGCCTACCTCAAGGTGATGATAATGGTAGCAGATCAGTCTGTTTTATTTTTAATAGACACGGAAGCTTGTCCTCCCTGCCTTTCTTCTCAGGCACCACACCTCCTTTCCCAGGTTGTGGTCATGGGGACTGATGGAAAGCCTACTTATCCTACCTTGCCATGTGTGTTAGATAAAACCCCTTTCTCACACTCCTTTTTAATTAGGCCCTTCTGCCCTATCCCCCTAATAGGTAGAGATATTCTCCAAAATCTCTGCTCCACTATTTATATCTCTCCAAGCCTTCCTTTGCCCTTCTCCCATTAATTTCTCACCTATCAAAATCCTCTATTTTTGATCACCTGATATTGTTAAACCTGTAGTCTGGGATTTCTCAAAGCCTTCCACCACCCACTTGTTTGTATCTCTCTTAAAGATACTACTAAATTTCCTTCATACCTCCAGTTTCCTATCTCAAAACCTCATTGTCATAGAATCTGCCCTACTATTACAAGGTTCCTCAGCCAAGGAGTTCTAACCTATCAGCTCCCCATGTAACACTCCCATCTTGCCAGTACGCAAACGTTTAGTTGCTTACAGGTTTGTCCAGGACCTAAGCCTCATTAGAGAGGTTGTCCTCCCTATCTACCCTATAGTCCCTAACCCCTACACCTTGCTTTCTCACATATCTACTGAAACTACACATTTCACTGTCCTTGATCTTAAGGACGCCTTCTTTACTGTTCCTTTACATTCTAACTCCTGTATCTTGTTTGCCTTCACCTGGACTGACACAACAATAAAACAACTAACTTGGATAGTCATCAGAACCCAACCAGGGTGCTGGCAATCACCGTTAATGACTTGGCTAGCCTCATTTATAAGTACATTACCAATAATGTGTTTATTTTTATTAGTAGGACCATGCCTACTAAAATTTTTGAAAGCTCATATCCATGAAACTTCTCATGTTGCAGTTAACGGGATTTTACTCCATCCTTAGGCCCAGCTGCTCAGAGAGCTGTCTCCAGCCTTTCTCTCCCATCCCCAGGATGACCCCTCTCAGCAGGAAGCGGTTAGAGAGAATATGTTGCTCATATAAAACAAAAACCAAAACCAAAACAACAACAACAAAAATTATGACTGGGATGATAGGCCTGCAGGGCGGGCTCACTCCCGGGCAGCAACCTACCTCGCTTACAGCAGCTGCAGCAATCAGCAAGCCACATGGCCACTTCCTCTGCCAAGAGACGACTCCTTCCCACCAGGTCTTTAAATTAAGCCAGTTCGTCTTCGTGTCACATGTGACTTCTCTGACCCTTCCTGCCCCTTAGGCTGGAGACAGTGAACCTCAACCAAGAGCCCCCAAAAAGCTTCTTTGCTTACTTTTGGTTTCCACACCTTTTTATAAAACAAAAATTATTGACAACTTTAATTTCTTCTTTATTTTAATGATACTGTTACTGATCTGGTTGTAAGTTATTTTGTATTTTCATGTTCAAATGTAATATATACTGAAAAACAGGGTTTGACTTTTATCCATTGCCTTGTTTTGATGAGCAAAATAATCTACATGTCACAGATTGTTTTTAAGTCTTCAGCTTTGATGCTGAGTTCTTCAAATAGTTCAGGTTCCATCCAAGGTAATTTGTTTAATATGTTGTTGTTGTTGTTGTTAAGTGCCGTCAAGTCGCAGGCGACTCATAGAGACCCTATGAAGGAGAGTCCTCGATGCCTGTGTGTCTTTCATCCTCTCTCCAGGTTCATAGGGTTTCCACGCTACTCCTCCTTCTAATTTGTTTATTATAGATTAAATAAATAAGGTGAAAGGATTCAACTCTAATGTATACCTTATCAAAATTTAACTCACACAGTATGTTTAGTTCTATTTAAACAATTTCCTCTTGATAAAGCTTCATTAGTATGATATGAGTACAATTAAATATTCTGAAATGGTGTAGTGTTTTGCATTGTTATACAAAATTTGCTAAGATAAAACTTAGGTAAGCATTTTTCTATTTCTGCTTTCAGCTGAGATCTATCTTGCATCCATAATGATATCCCTTGCTTCAAGTCCTCTCCTAGATATGATTTTAACTTCGGGCAGGTCACTCATAAGTATAGGTATAGTAATTTTTTTAAAAAAATTAGTTTTACCAGAGTTTTATTAATGTGTAGTATTAGTGATATTGTTTGATTCTTTCCATGTACCATTTGATTGACTTTCTTTTTAGAATAAACACAAATATGCACACCTAGCCTTTCAAATTTCTTTGTGTAGATAAACAAGATTCCAGGATAGTACACATTTCTTTAAATATTGCTATTGGCATTTTGTCAGTTTCTAAGTCTTGCTTTTCACCAATGCCTTCAGTAAAGTTTGAACTTCTTCACTGTAAGTTCAATGACATTTTTACTTTGCTTTCTTGAAAAATGTCTGAAATAACAGTGAGGAAAACCGGAAGAAAAAAAAAATACTCCTACAAGTTTGTATTTTAATTTGAAAAAAGTTATAACTTTGTTTCTTAGTTTATATCTTTTCTCTGTAGAGTTAAACAGTATAGATGTTTTTCACTCTGCCTTACATAAAAGTTTTCAAATGAAACAGTTATTTTTAAGCTTGAAAAGGGAAAGATTTTATTTTTAAATATAATGTGTGACTGATCCAAGGAAAATATTTTAAATCACTTGAGCTTCTTGCCAGCAGGCCACGAAAGTCCCCACAAAAAGAATAGAAAGACTAAGAATTGATGCATTTGAATGGTAGTGCTGGTGAATAACAGGAAACCACATCAGGCTGGCAGAAGAACAAACTAATCTGTTTTGAAAGAATTACAGCCAGAATGATCTTCAGCAGCAACACTTTGCCTCACATTCTCTGGACATGTTATTAGGAAGGACAAGTTCCTGTACATTAATCATGGTTTGTAAAATAGAGTATCAGCAAAAACAAGAGAGAAGCCCTTAAGAAAAAGCATGGGCACAGTGGCTAAAACAATGGACTCAAACATAGAAGGGTCTATAGGGACTCAAACATAGAAGGTACTACAGGGGGGCCAGCAGTATCTAGTTCTGTTACTGTGAGCACAAACTACTAGTTAAACCTAATGGCAACAACTTTGGGTTACTATGAGTAACTTCAAGTAGACTTGATGGTGATGAATTTGTTAAAATATCTAAAGACAATGATTTATTTTGCTACAAATAACTACATTTTAATTATTGAAAGCCATAAATTATCTTCAAAAAAAAAGCATGACATTCAAATGAATGATATTTTTTGAACTTACAAAACTCATTTTCGTTAGGAATACTTTTAGTATCATATAGTAGTATAGTTAACAGTTTTAGTTTATTTGGCTCCACAATCAACACTCTTGAAAACAACAGCCAGGAAATTAAGAGACCAATTGCATTGGGAAAGTCGACTGTGAGGGACCTCTCAAGAGTACTGAAGAGCAATGACATCAGACTGGAGACTAAGGTGCATCTGATCCGGGCTATAATCTTCGCAATTGCATGCTATGCATCAGAGAGTTGGACAGTGAATAGGGTTGATAGAAAGAGAATTAGATGAAGAAAGGATTGAAGTTGTCGAAGATTTCATCTTGCTTGGATCAACAATCAACATCTTTGGTACCAGCAGTTAGGAAATCAGGTGATACATCACATTAGGCAAGTCCTCTGTCAGGGACCTCTCCAAAAC
The DNA here is from genome assembly GCF_000299155.1 of Elephantulus edwardii. NCBI lineage: Eukaryota > Metazoa > Chordata > Mammalia > Macroscelidea > Macroscelididae > Elephantulus > Elephantulus edwardii. The sequence continues at coordinate 914,611 of NW_006400011.1, forward strand.
ACTAAAGAGCAATGATGTCAGCTTGAGGACTAAGGTGCTCCTGATTCAGACCATGATCTACTCAATAACTTGCTGTGCATCAGAGATCTGGACAAGGAGTAGAAATGACAGAAGAATTGATGCCTTTGAGTATGGTGTTGGAGAACAGTACAGAATATTTCATGTACTGCCAAAAGAACAAACAAATATCTTGGGGGAAAAATGCTCTTTGGAAGGAGAGATGGTGAAGCTTCATCTTTCATACTTTTTTAAAATCATTATTAAATTTTATTAGTTTTAATGAACAAAAAAAAAGATAATTGATGCCTTTGAGCTGCGGTGTTGGAGAAGAGTATTGAATATACCATGGACTGCTAGGAGAACAAACAGGTTTGTCCTAGAGAGGGTGAAGCTGGAAGGCTCTTGGGAGTCTAGGATTCTGAAGCTTTGTCTGACATATTTTGGGCATGTTGCAAGGAGGGACTGGTCCTTGGAGAGGGACATCAAGTTTGGGAGAGTGGAGCGGCAGTGAAGGAGAGGAAGACCTTTGATGAAATGAATCAATTCTGTGACTGGAGCTTTGGGAATAAGTATGTTTGAGATGGCTAGGTTGGCACAGGATAGAGGAGCATTTAGAGCTCTTGTACATAGGGTCGCTATGAGTCACAAGTGACTCGATGGCACATAACAACAACAACAACAACAATCATATAGTAGTAGTTCAAGATTGTACAAATGATTAAGTGCTAAACTACTAACCCAATATTTGACAGTTCAAATTCATCCAGATAAATCTTAAAAGATTATTATTTGTTTCTGAAAGGTCACACTTTAAAAAGCCCTTTTGAGTGATTCTGTCTGCATATGTGAGATTATTAATGTCAGATTTTACTCCTTATCAAGCAAAGACAATAAAAGCAGCAACAACAATCTTGCATTTATTAGTGCTCAAATTTCTCCAAGGTACTGACTTTACTGTATCTAATCAGGAAAAAAGTTATCTAATAAACTAATTTTTATTGTATTTTAAAATCTAATATGTATGATGTTAAGAGCATTTACATGTGAAATCCCAATACTCAAAATGGAGAGGAAGTGTCTTACAATTGTAATCAAAGTCATTAGAATGTTAAAGTCAAAGTCATTAGAAAACATTAGACATTAGTCATCAGAAAGTCAAAGTCATCAGAAAACAATTGGTGAAAATTAAATTTTCACATAAGTCCATCAATGAAAAATATTCCTTTCTATTATTTTAAAATATTTTTCTGTATTTATATGTAGATAGACATGATATATGTTTTTATTTTTATGGCTTTCAATTGGGTAAATAGAAAAAAATGACATGAAGATATTTTTATTTCAAGAACTTTGTTTGAACCCACTGTCACTAAAGCCTCATCTAACCATGAGAAAGTGGAAACTATATTCTCAATATTAAATCCTACAATCCAAGAACAAAGATTGTCCAGTAATATATATTTTTCCTTCTAGAGTACCTTTTTTAAAATCACACTAGAAAAATATTGCTTTAATTTGTGTTCAGTTTCCCTTCACTCTCATTGTCTTATGGATATCTTCTGTTGGTTATTGGCTGTTCCTGCCTTCTAAAAGAAGCCCTCATGGGGCAGTGATTAATTACTCAGTTGCTGACTACTCTGCTTGAACTTCTCCCAAGTTTCCCTCTATGCTTTATATTTTAGATTATTTGCTAATGACTAGATGAAATATCCCTCCACTCCAAATCTCTTTCCATGGGTGTATATTGTAAACTACATTGTTCAGGACCTGGATGTCTACAACAGTAGTGAGAAGTCTCAAAAATGATCCAAAGCCAGATTCTTTACAACTGGATCCTCACGCAGACTCCCTAAAAAGAAAGTATTCATGTCATTTGTCAAAGTTGGCTGGAAATTTGAGGACCTTGTGTTGTTTGTTTTCTGTATTATCTTGTCTATAGAGCCCAGTTGCTTGATTTGAAAGTAGTCTAAATGTTAGTGTCAAGATATTTTATAGGTATTATTGTTGTTGTTATGTGCCACTGAGTAGCTTGCCATTAACATTTATAATTTGTTAATTTTAATAAAGGATAAAGCAAATAGCAGCAGATAAAATGATTGAACTTATCCAATCAATTGAAGAGCTTTGTGGAGTTAGCTTAAAAGTTGGATTTTTTTTTCCCTAGCCATTACTGTTAGCTTCCTCTGGTCTCCAGCTACCTTAAGTGCAGACACATGTATGTTCTTACAAATCACCATGGTCTTGTAAATAATCAATACCTGTGGGAGTACAATAAGAGAAAGAGTGCTTCTCACACTGGACAGGAAAACTTGAGGCAAGCAAGACTTGTGGCAAGAAGACTAGGGGGAGAGTAAATAGACTCTGGTGAAAGTGAGACTCTGGTGATGGTGGTGCAGAGATGGTGGAATTGCTGTGGGGAAACTGTGGCAAGGTGTAAGCAGACAAGTCTTGAGATAAAGAGCACAGTTAAAAGGTTTTGCTATTCTTGCCAGATGCTTAAAAGAGAAGCTTACTTATGACTAAGGCAAATCTTACTCGATAATTTGGATTTGGCAGCTGAACTAATTACTAATTGAGTAATTGTGTCTTGGAACTGTTGGGCTAAAACCTAGACTAATGTTAGGTGATATTTAGTGTCTTCTTTACTTTCCAACTTACTTCCCTAATAAACCTCCTTCTCAGTACCACAACTGTGAGTCTGTGAGTCAGCAAGGAATAAACAAACCTCTTGCTCTTGGTGTGGCTGGGCTATGGACTTTTATCTGCTTCTTGCCCTGGTGCAGTGAGAGGCTGTGCTATTCTTACTGCCTCTGGCCCTTTCAGAAAGACTTTCAGGACCTGTGCTATCATGCCTCCATGTATCATTTTCTCCTCTTTAGACAAGGTTTATACAAACACTGAGATTTTCTTAGAGAAGAGATGTCACTGCACAATGATAAAATAGAAATTCTACCTGTGCTACATATTTTAGATTTCTGAGCCTAACATGGTTTAAATCCACCAGATGATCCATGGTAAAAAGACAGAAAATCTCTTCCTGTGTGATAATATTGTCTCAGAAAACCTGCCAGTGAGTCGGATATTACTCAACATTACTTAACAACAGCAACAACAGTCTCACAATCTTGCTATTGGTTATGTTTCTCTGGAGGATCCTGAGTGATTTGGGGTCTAATGAATAATAAAAGCTAAAAATAAAATGCAAAACATTGCCTTTAGTGGTGAGAAAGATTTGATTGAAGAGCATGTCTAAGTATACAGGGATTTTTCCAAATGGTGGAATAATTTACAAAATTATTTACCCCTAAAGTAACAGATAATTTTGAAATGTGGGATATTTCACTTTTTCTCTACCTATACTGATATATCCACACTGAGTTGAGTAGAAGACTAGAGAATGATCACTTGGCTACTTAATAAATTTGTTCTCCAGGAATAGGGTGAGAGATAGATGCAGAGAAAGAGAGAAAGGAAAGTAATGTTGAATCACTCTGACCTTATAATGTTACTAATAAATAAACCATTGTAGCTACAAATAGTGACCTTAAATATGAAGGTTCTGAAAGAAGAATCGTATTCACGGAGTTCTTTCATAAGTATCAAGGTTGAGAAGGACCTTGGTCAAAGTACAATCTATTAAGTTATCTGGAAATTTTGTGTTATTGCTATTCAAAATATTTGATCTGTGGATCATAACAAATTATGGAGAACATTGATAAAAATGGGAATCCTAGAACATTTAATTTTTCTCAGGAGAATATATATCTCACAACACCACCAAAAGCCAAGGGAAATATGTAAGCATGGTTTAAAATCAGGAAAGACGTGCATCAGGGTTGTATCCTTTCTCCACAGTTGTATGATAAACAAATAAATCAAGAAATAGTACGACATGAAGAAAATTTGGCCTCAGGTTAGAGGTAAGTTTATTAACAACCTGTGTTATGTAAATGACAAAATCTTGTTTGTAGAAAGTGAAAAAGACTTGAAGAACTTTCTATAGAAGATCAAAAATTACTGTTTTCAATATGGATTACATCTCAACATCAATAAAATAAAAGTTTTGGACATTGGAAACAACATGATGGAGAAAAAATTGAAATCGTCAATGATTTCGCGGTACTTGGATCCACAATTAATACTCATGGTATCAGGAGTCAAAATAAAAATAAATTTAAAAAGTAAATAATCAAATCACAGAACATTTTATTTTCTTCATGCAAAACCTATACTTGGATCAGGAGGCAGTTATTAGAATAGAGGAAGGAAACATTGTGTGGTTCAAAATCAGGAAAGGTGTACAACAGGCATGCTTATTATCTCCATATTTTTTTTCAATCTGTATGCATAACAGATTATTTGTGAAGCAGGGCTTTATGAGGATTAATGTGGCATCAGGATTGAGGAAGACGCATCAATAATCTGCTTTACGCAGATGACACAATACCGCTTGCTGAAACTGAGGAGGACTGAAGTGCTTTCTGCAGGTCAAAGATTGCAGCCTTCAATACCAAGCCCAACATCAAGAAAACAAAGATTCTCACCACTGAGCTGGTAGGCACCATCATGATAGATGGTGAAGATATTGAGATTGTTCAAAGCTTCAGCTTGGTTGGCTCCATAATCAACACTCTTGGTACCAGCAGCCAGGATATCAAAAGACAAATTGCACTGGACAATCTATGGTCCAGAACTTCTCCAGAGTACTGAAGAGCAACAATATCAGTCTAGAGACTGTGGTGCATCTGAGCCAGGCCATGATCTTACATTTACTTGCTATGCTTCAGAAAGCTGAACAATGACTAAGGATAATAGAAGAACAATTGATGTCTTTGAGTTGTAATGCTGGGAAAAGTATTGAATATAAAATGGACCACTAGGAAAACAAAGAGGTTTGTCCCGGAGAGGTTGAAACCAGGCTGCTTCTTGGAGGCAAGGATTTTAAAGCTTCATCTAATGTACTTTGGGCATTTTGCAAGAAGAGATCAGTCTGTGAAGAGGAACATCATGCTTGGAAGGGTTGAAGGACAGCTGGAGAGAGGAAGACTCTGGATGAGATGGATTGACTCAGTGACTGGGTAGTGGGGGAACGTGTAAGACAATGAGGTTTGCTCAAGATAGAACAGGGTTCAGAGCTGTTGTACATAGGGTCACTATGAGTCACGAGAGACTCAATGGCATATAAAAACAGCTCTACATGTGTGTATGCCTATATATACATTTCTTTACAAAATAATTAAAATGATATGACCTAGGTTAGTAGTTATATATTTCTCTCAGCTAAAGGATAGCTTCTCAAAGAACAAATTGAAGTAAAGATCTATGAGCTATTGCTATATTAGAGTCTATAACACTAGGGAGCAAAGCTAGAGAGGGGTTGAGAAGGAAAAATAATATAATGATGTGTCAGTGAGATGGCAGCTCTAAGTGCTAGCCCTGGTTTTATATGTGGAACTATACTTTGAAATATCAAAAATCTATATTTTAGAATAATCCGTCCCATTGCTCAAACATTGGTTCCATGAACTGTTACATCTTGATATCTCTGGTATGTATAAGCAAGGGTGTCAAGTGAGGTCTTGACTGCTTCAAATCTCATTACATTCAGGAAAGTTCCTTAGTGGGAGTTGTCAAACACATGCATAGTTATGTAGTTGTAGCTAGAACAAAAATAGCTAGAATGAGGGATCAGAGATTGCCTGAATTATATTTAGTGGTATCTACTTTAGCTTGATCAAACTTGAAGACTTTTTACTTTGTTTTGCTTTATTACTTATTTGTTTAAGCAAGATATAGGAACTCAACTAAAAATTATTTGATAACCTTACAGATAATGTAATAGTAAATCACCTATTTCTCACTGTATAAACAATAGTTTGACAAGTCAATGTGACTAAGCATTAAGTTTAGTCTGGAGTAGGTGCACTCCTTCCTTATAAGAAAATGAAACATAATTAAGAAGACAACACATGTTTTTTAGTAATTTTTTTGGTGCTTTTTCAGTTTCAGAGAATCTCAACTGTGTACTAAAAATTACCCATCACTTCTCTGGATTTAAAATGGCCAACCTAATGGAGCTCTGGTGGCCTAGTGGCAAGAAGCTGCACCGCAATCCTGAAGGTGCAAGGTTCGAATGCACCATATGCTCTGCTGAAGAAAGAGGGGCAATCTCCTCCTGTGCCAGTTGGATCTGACTTAAAGGTACACAAGAAAAAAGAAACAGCGAACCTAAGATTCAGAATATTTATAATACAGTCAAACAAATAAGGATATCTGTCACCATACATACAAATATATGCAGTGAGTTAAATTCTACTGCAAAAGTCTACTGAAATCAGAAAAGCATGAGAGTTCCTTTGACAATATATATCAATATAATACTTGCATAATTTTTACTTCAATTCTATTTTGACAGGTTCCTTAACTCTCTTTGACTCTTAAAATACATTTGATTAAGTGAGCATGTTTTGGGGTACCTGGTTTCTTTCAAATACTTAAGTCTTCAGTAAGGATTCTCTTCACAATTTCATAATATTTTGGAAGACTTACATTATAATTCAAGATCCTAGGAATAGAAATATTTTAACTTTGTCACAGAAATTGTCAACAACTTCATGGAAATTATGCCATTGCTTGACAGATGACACTTTTCTGGGATTGATGGTGATCTGCTGGTAGTAAATATGAGAAAAAGAGCCATCGCTATGGGCATGTGCAATGACTCTATTTACATTTCTTATGAGATCTTGGACATTCATATTTCCAGATCACAGAATGCTGCCATTCTTCCTCTTTTGCAAGGAAGCAAATTGTTAAACTTTTTCTTCTCTGCCCACATTGTGCTCTCTGTTATTCCTATTTTTTTTTTCTTTATCCTTTATATTTAGAAAATTATTCAGTTAAATACTTTTTTGGGGTAGGAAACAGGTAAAAAAATGGCAAGTGTTACTGTTATGTGCCTTTGAGTCAACTGTGACTCATAGCAACTCTATGAACGGTAACTGAACCTGTCCTATCCTGAGTCAATCTCACCGCCTCTGACTCACCTTCCACTATTACCCCAGTCACTGTGTCAATCCATCTCATCAAGAGGCTTCCTCTCCCATGCTGACCCTTTCAAGTATGGTGTCCTTCTCTAAGGACTGGTCCCTTCTGGCAACATACTCAAATTATGTGCGATGCAGCTTCATAATCCTTGCCTCCAAGGAGCAACTTGGTTTCATCCCTCTCTAGGACAGACCTGTTTATTTTTTTTAATAGTCCATGTTGTATGATCAATACTCTTTTCCAACACCACAACTCAAAGACATCACTTCTTCTTCTGCCATCCTTATTCATTGTCCAGCTCTCTGATGCATAGAAAGTAATTGTGAAGACCATGGTCTTGGTCAGGTGCAGCTTAGTCTCTAGACTGACACCTTGCTCTTCAGAATTCTGCAGAGGTCCCTGACAGCTGACTTTCTTAATCTAATTTGTCTTTTGGTTTCCTACTTGCTGGTGCTAAGAGTGTTGATTGTGGACCTGAGAAAGCTCAAATTATTAACCATTTCAATCCCTTCTCCATCTATCATGGTATCGCCCATATTTTATTATTAATAAGCTTGCCTGTACATCTAGTATACCGAAGCTTTTCCCTAAGCTGTAAACATAATTTTCCCTAAAACTAAGAAACATGAGTTAAGATTGAAAGAGATTGAAGAACAATTTTGTCTGATGGTCTTTTCTGCAATATTTACCCTGTTAGAACCTCACACAACAAAACCACTAGCGAGAAAGATTTAAAAGCAAATGCTTTCATGTAAATACAACATTGAAATTATATTGAAGATAATTTTTTTCTAAATTGAGAATATTTTATTTTATAATAATAGGAATTATTTTTCATAAACTAACAAATTAAACTGAAGCATTTGGCATGAAATATATGTGTTAAGTACAAGCTGTAAACATGACTATGCTGAAATTAGAGTAACAGTTGCTAGAGAAATAAATGAAGCCATTTACTGGCCATTACCAAATGCAACCTACCTAAAAATAGTTCATTCAACTAAATATTTTTACAAAACTGGCATTCTGAAGTTTGCTAATTCAGTTCATGGTTTTTCAAATAATTTACAACTTATCTTAGAGTGGGACAATAGATAAGGATGACAGAAAAAGAATTGATTTGAGTTGTGTTACTGGAGAAGAGTACTGAATATCCTGTACATTTTCAAAAGAACAGTAATGTCTTAGAAAAAGTGAAAAAGTGCAGCCAGACTGCTCCTTAGACTCAGTGTAGGTAGTATATTTTGGGCATGTTAGTAGGAAAGACTATTCCTTGACAAGGGATATCATGCTTGGAAAAATGGAGCATGAGCAGAAGAGAGAAAGAGCCTCTATGGGATGGATTGATACAGTAACATATATAGCATATAGCAATGACCTCAAGTGTGTCGGAGATGATGAGGATGGCACAGGGTAAAACAGGGTTAAGATCTTTTGTTCATAGAATCACTATGAGCCATACTTCACTCGATGGGACAATAATGAGATTATAAAAAATACCACAAAAGTAAAAATCAAAATAATAAAAAACAAGATACAGCAAAATACAACGCTGAAATAACATTTCCTGATTGCACTCAGTTAATACTAGTATCAATATGTTCCAGGTTATCAACTAGATTTGTTACCACTCAACTAGTTTTCAATAAATAGATAAATACAATTTTAGGTAGAAGAAAGAGTTAAAATATCACTGTTAATGAAGCAAAATAGTTTGTTTTTAGTTGACATTGAGATGGCTCTAACTCTACAATGGAATAAAACAGTACTCCGTTTTGAGCTGAAACAAGATCTCAGCTAAGTTTAAATCCAGTGTTTTGGCCACTGAGGGAATCCTTTTATCAAGGGGTTTTTTTGTTTTGTTTTCTTTTCTCTTTTTTTACTGTTCCTTTGCTTTCCAAGCATGATTTTCTCTGCAGATTGGCCCTTCCTGATAACATGTTCAAAGCAGATGAGGCAAAGTATTACCAACCTCATTTTTAGAAAGCATATGCTGAAACTGCCTTCAGGATATATTTTTTCATTCTTTTGTCACTGCATACGAAATACATTCAATATTCATCACGAATTCTACAAGTCAATAGCATTTATTTCCTTTAGTATTCCTTACTCATTGTCAAACTTTTAGAAAATGTGATTGAGCATACCATGAGACCAAATTTGGCACACCGAAGTCATCATAGTGATATCTTTGCTCATTAGCACATAAAAGAGGTGGTTGTTATGTTAAATATCAACAGATTGAAACCCTACATTGTGCCCTCCCCACAAGTGGTGAGTAAATTTAAATCATGTATTGTTTTAGGTGGTGATTGTTGTTGATTGCCATCAAATTTAGTAAGACTCACAGCGATCCTAGGAACAAAAGGCCTGATACTTTTCTATAACTATCCTCATTTATCAAAGTTCAGAGTTTCCAGAGGCATGTTGTTTAGAAAGTGGGTGTTAGGTATCTAATATCATTATGTCATAAATGGATAGATTGAGAAAGCACATTTATTCTGTTAGAGTTAGGAGACTAGAAGTTCAAGTTCAGGTGTAAAATGTATGGAAGAAGTTGGGAAGGAAAATCTTTGCTTCCTTTGACATCTGCACTCTCAGTGTTTTCTGCAGATTTCTAGGTGGTCTTTCCTAGTGTCTAGGCCCCAAAAGACAAACTCCTTACCTGGCAGCTATTTCTTCGTGTTCCTAAGAGTGTCCAGCTCTCAATTTGATTTCTTCCCCTTTTAATGAAAAAGTATTACAGGCTGCACACTAGGGAAACTTACTTTACATCTAATTAGGGCTGAGATGGAATTTGGAAAGTGGCAAGAAGCTGCACTGAAATCCTGAAGGCACCTGGTTCAAAGCCACCAGCTTCTCGGCGGGAGAACGATGGGCGATCTCCTCCCTTATGATTAAATGTCTCTGAAAACCTCCTGGAAAGTCAGATATGGGTCAATTCTGATTCTATGGTAGAAAACAACAACATATACAACTCTTAATTCTTCCACAACTCTTTGGTTTATCAAGACTGAGGGGACAACAACATAGCTTTTACATTATAAATATGTATAACCAGGGGGCACAATTTCATTTATGAAAACTATGTTGTTGTTGTTGTT
>NW_006400011.1:930686-954837 GCF_000299155.1 Elephantulus edwardii
ATATGTATATATAATCCCTGATTGTATTATATGTAGGAAATATAATGACATTACTTTTTCAAAAAGATTTTCAAAGTTTTTAACATAAGGACTTAAATTTGTAAAATCCTGTTCCAATAATTGTAAAATACTTCTATTCAGACAATGTCTAAACAATCAAATAAGCAAGAAACTGGCTTAAGGACTTGACATAGACACTCAAAACCAAATAATTTGGGTCTCTTATTAGATACGTTACTGCTTTTCAATATATTTGAAAAAGTAATTTATGGAGGATATATTATGTGCTCTTTGCTGAACTAATGGACAGGCATCTTATTTAAATTTTGCCCACAATACTCTAAGGTAGGGATTACTACCTGCTGCATTTGAGAACATTTGCACAATGGAAAACTATGCAGCACACAGGAAAAATGATTTTGTAAATTATTACCTAACTTGAGAAGAACTGGAGAGCAGTATGCTGAGTGAACTAACTCGGTCCCACAATGACAAATATTGTATACAAACGTTGTTTTAGAGTGAGTGTAAGGATCAAGGGAGATGGGAGAAGGTGGAAGCACAAGGATGAGGATGTGCCGGGGGAGGGAGGATTAATCATGGAGTTGTACAATTTGATGTGTGGGGTGTGAAGGAAATTGGAAGACTCTGTTCTTGAAAAAAAAATGTATTTGAATTTTGTAAATAAACTATTTTTTAAAAAGTAACTTGGGTAGAAGGAAGGGAGGGCAAGGGGGTACGTTGTGCCACAATGAATGAATGAAAATCTAACATTCTGTAAACTTTTGTTAAAATCACAGTTAAAATAAACAAAATATATTTTCAGAAAACCCCAAAATACCAAATCTTCATGTAATAAAGTAATTTGATCCAAAATTATTTGGTAATCAGCTGTGTATTATTACAAATCCATATTTTGTTTATACTATGTTGGTGTTAAAAGTGCCATGGAGTCCGAGACGACACATAGCGACCCTTTAAACGAAAAACCTGAACACTTGTATAACTTTGATCATTTCTCCAGTTTCATAGGGTTTCTGGAGGCAAGCTTGTTTTAATTGGAGAGCTCTATCAAACACTGATCACCATGGATAACCATTATCGCAACCTCAAGTTACCTCTGTACAGCAAATGGACAGACCAGTGCTATATGACCTAGAAGAATGTTTGACCAAAAACAACTGAAACTAGGCCCGAGGGTCGCAAATGAAAATCACCCACCTTTGATTTTGCAGAATAAATTTTAATATACTGGGCCAACAGAGTTCTCTCATTGTTGTAGATTTATACTATAACTATACCATTTATGTTGTTGTTGATGATTGCTTTCGAGTTGAACATGACTCATAGTGTCTCTGTGAGCAAAAGGCCTGGACCCCTCTACGACTATTGACATTTATCAAAGTTCATAGAGTTTAGAACGTGGATGCCACTCCTGCTTCCAAATCTGTCTTAAACTGTCTTAACCTGGGAGTTTCATCAAACATTGTCCACAATGGGTTACCGTTATGGCATTCAACACCCCAGTGGCACAAAGTGCAGCACACAGCAACTCCAGGTTAACTCAGTACAGCATATTGACAGAAGAATGCTGTACCACTAAGAAGAATGTTCCTCCAAAATATAATAACAACCAACTTTAAATAAAAAGGCTTTTCCCCAGGATTGTTGACTAAACAGGAGGCATAAATAAAATACAAGCAATATAGTATGCAATTTTTGTTTTGTGACATTGAGTTTCCTGCAATGTATAGCGACCCTATACACAGCAGCTTCTGAACCCTTCCCTATCCTAAACCAGTCTCACTAATTCTGACACATCAACCTCCATTGCCCCAGTCACTGTATCAACTAATCTGGGATCATCCCCCCTGCACTCTCCCTCCACCCTTCCAAGCATGATGTCGTTCTCCAATAACCGATCTCTCCTGGCCACATGCCCAAAATAAGTGAGGGGGAGCTTCAAAATCCTAGCCTCCAAGGAGAGACTTAATTTCTCCCTCTCCAAGGCAGACTAATGTGTTTTCTTAAAAATATGTAACCCTCCACCAATTTGCCTGTCATCCTTTTGCAGGGTCCATGCTAATCTTCGCTGTATCATTCTAATTTTAGTATATGTGCTGCCGAAGGGGGTGGGGGGAACCAAAATAGTACTTTGGGAAGAAAGTATGGAGGGGAATGTGAAGAAGAAGCAAGAGTAATTTCTTCAATTAATGAATCAATCATTACATTAATTGGAGTTGGAGTAAAATTATGTGGAACTGGGGCAATAGAGGTAGGTGTGTCAGAGTCAGTGAGACTGTCTCAGTATAGGCCAGGTTTCAGAACTGTTGTACATCAGGTTGTTATGGGTCACAGGAGACTCGAACGCATATAACAACAACAGCTAGTGCTACAGTGAGTATATATTATTTTTGTACTAGTATCAAAGTGTTATTATTGCTATATGCCATTGAATGAAACTGATTCATCGCTAGACACTCTAGCAGGTTTTCAGAGGCTTTAAAATCACTCTGAAGGAGATTGCTCATCTTTCTCCCATGTAGTAGCTGATGGATTTGACCCACATGCCTGGGTGTCATGAATCAGTAATACAATTTAGGTCAACAGTACAATTTCTAACCAGTATGCCACCAGAGGCCCCTAGGAGAAAAGAAAAAAAAAGTTAACATTACATTCCCATGTAAAATTTAGGTATATATTTAATAAAATTGTAATAAAAATAGTGAATCTAATAAGAGCTCATTTTAGTTGTTGAGTCAACTCCTGAGACACAATGAAAAATAGATCTGAACCTTGCTCTATCCTGTATCATTCTCATTATCTCAATGTTGAGTCACTGTAGCAATCCGTCTCATTGAAGGTCTTCCTCTCTCAGATCTTCTGCCTTTCCCAGTATTATGTCATTTTCCAAGGACTGGCTGTTCCTAACAACATGCCCAAAGTCTATGAGATAAAGTTTAACCATCCTTGGCTCCAGAGAGCAATGATTTCACATCCTCCAAGACATATTTGTTTGTCTTTTAGCAATTCATCAGATAGCCAAGACTCTTGTTATAATAATTCAAATTCTCTTTCACTATTGGATTTTCCAATGCATAAAAAGTAACTGAAAAAATCATAAATTGGATTAGGTTCTTCATAGTCTTTAGATTCACATGCCTGATTTTTCAGGACTTTAGAAGAGTCTTTGATAGTTGACTTGATCAGAGCAACACATCTTTTGATTTCTTGACAGATGATACCAAGGGTGTTGATTTGAATCCAATTAAGATGAAATCATGGGGAATTTCAGTATGCTCTCCACATGTCATGATGTTCTATTGGCCCAGCACTGAGAGTTTTTGTTTTCTTCATGTTAAGATGTAATACAAATTGTAAGTTGAAGTCTTTGATCTCCTGAGCAATTTTTTCAAGTCCTATTCACTTTAAACAACCAAGATTGTCTCATCTGCATAACACAAGTTATTGATGAGTCTTCTTCCCTGACACATATCTTTTCTGATTATAAACCAAGCAGTGTACCCTTGTTCTGTTTGGACAACTGCTTCTTAATTTACATATATGCTTCACATGAGCATAGTTGGTGTTCTGGGACTTCCAATTTTTCTCAATATCAGTGATAATGTTTTATGATTCATACAATCATATTCCTTTCCATAGTCAATTAAAAACAAATAAACATCCTTCTGGTATTCTTTTTTTTTTCAGTTAAGATCCATCTGACATCAGTAATGGTATATCTCTGTAGAAAGATCTTAACATAGTCATGTAGTGGCTCTTTCTCCATCTTACTTTCAGATAAATGATCCCTTTCACTCTCTCGGAGACATATTTTTTTCTGATAAAACTGTTATTTTCACATTAAAAGACATACTATACAAAGAATCTCAAAAACTTCTTGCTGAAACTAAAGAGGACCTGAGGCTTTTGACGCAGAAGGTCAAGGATTGACAAGTCTTTTCTCCTAAACACTGTCTTATATAATACTTTTTTCCCCACTATCTCAAACTATAATAGGTATAAAGCTGGCAATTGATTATAGCTAAGAAAATCAGTCACTTCTCTCACATGTAAAGTACTGCTCTAAATGTTTTCCTGGTGTTATTTAATATTAATAAAATAATTTATAAGGTAAAAAAATTACTCTCATTTTAAGATGAAGAAATGAAGAACAGAGAAACAAGATTACATGCCAAAATCATGGCTTTTTTAGATGAAATGTATGACCAGAGATTCCAAGGAAGTCACATATTTAGAGATTAATTTAGTAGATAGAAAGTATCACCACCAATCCAAGGATATTTTTTCTGATAAAACTGTTATTTTCACATTAAAAAAACATAATATACAAAAAATCTCAAAAACTTCTTTCAGTTATTCTATTTGGAATTAAATCTATAATTTCTGTTCTTTGAATCGATATTGTTCTTGTTAAGTGCCAATGGCAATCTTTAACATTTGTCTCACAATTAAATGTATGACCAAAGATTCCAAGGAAGTCACAAATTTAGAGATTAATTTAGTAGATAGAAAGTTTCACCACCAATCCAAGGATAAGTGATTCTAACCCACTGCTTGGGTGATCAGTTTCTTCCTATGTGATTTACAGTCTCTGAAAACCCATTGGTGGGTCAGCCATAACCTACGATCAACTTGAAGGCAATGAGTTGACTTGAGTGCAGTGAAGCACTCAAGCAAGATTGCTCCTTCCTTTTCACATTCTTCAATCTCATTTTCAATTCTAATCAGAACAAAAAAAAAAGCCACTTACTTGTTTGTTTCCAATCTATACCCAAATTGTTTATATTTTATATCCAATGTTGTTTATTAAGTTACTAAGCAAGAGACTATCTCATATATACAGAAAAGAGTTATGTAAATCCCTTAAGGGCAGAAACAAAAGACATTTCCTCCTTCTTCTAATATTTAGAAATACTTCAATTTTACTATAAATTCAAAATAGAGATTTCATCATTAGATCTGTCCTGCTGAAAGATGTAAGCTTAGTGATTGTTATGTAGACAGAGACACTCATATGTAAACCTTTGACATTTCATTTCTGACATAGAGCAGAGAGGTGACAGAGCATAACAAATCATGTTTTAGCAGTTTGTGGCTGAAATTGATGTTAACAGCTAAAGAAAAATACTGTAGGTGGTATGGCTTCAAAAGACATTTTAAGATAGAATGGAGATAATAGTACAAATGGGTGCAATTTTTTAGACCTGATGTTAGAGTAAATAATACATTATTAACTGCAGTTAAATAATTTTTGAACACAGTAGAAAATTGCAGGGTTCTAAATTTAGAACAAGAGTGTACTAGTTCTGAATTATACTTTTCTCCCTAAAAACATGAATTCAGAATAGCTCTTTTCCGTCATTCAAATTGTATCTGAAATAACAAAATGAATTCTTTTTAAAGGCAGATTTGTGGCCACTTTATATAAATTATTTCTATGCAGTTAGAATAGAAAGAGGCACAATTATTTCAAATTGTGAATATATTATGTATAATTTCTAAAGCTTAACATTTTTTAAGAATTAATAACCTCAATATTATTTTGGTAAATGTTTAAAGTTTTAATACAATTAGATAGATAGAGAGATAGAAGATAGATAGATAGATAGATAGATAGATAGATAGATAGATAGATAGATGATAGATAGATAGCTAGATGAAAGATAGATAGAACATATATTTTGGAAGCAGGAGTGGCACCACGTCCTAAATAACATGCCTCTAGAAACTCTATGAACTTTGATAATTGTCGATAGTTGAGAGGGGCTTCAAGCCTTTTGTTCATAGGGTCACTATGAGTTGTGCTCGACTCGCAGGTAATCAACAAGAACATTAAGGGAGCTCTAGTCGCCTAATGGTTAGAAGTTGTGTTGCAATTTCTAAAGTGTGTGGATTGGAGCCACTGACTGCTCCATGGGGGAAAGGTGGATGGGCAATCTCCTCTTGTGCAGTTTATAGCCTCTAAAAACCCACTGGAGGGTCAGTTATGGATTCTACAGCATATAACAGCATATGCCATCAAGAGGGCATATCATCCTGAACAGCCAGTTACTGAAGAAGGACATTCTGCTTGGAAAAGCAAAAGGTCCATGAAGAAAAAGAAAGTCTATCAGTGAATTGTATTGACAACATGATTGAAAAATGCTCTTGATTGTAGAAAAATTTTATGGTGCAAGATTGGTGAAGTTGCACTCTGTTGTTCATAGGGTCACATATGCCGGACGTGATTTAATGACACCTAACAACCACAATTATAAATTTATCTATTATCTATCACCATTGAAAATAATGAAAGGGAGTGATTCATGCTTCATTTAGTTGTTCTGAATTGTTCTAAAGATTTCAGGACATCATGAAAAAAATTACTTTTCCAAAATGTGTTCTAGAATTTCAAAGAAAATAAAGCTTTAGGAATGAGATTTTTAATAACAAATAAGCATACACAAATTATTTGCCAATTTCAACTCATAGTGACACTCAACTGGATTTACAAGGTTATAAATTGGAAAAAAGATGCTGCCCAAAATCCCCTTAAAAGAGCCCAGTTTCCTTAGAGTATGCTAAGGCATGAATTTATTCTGTCACATTAAAAGTGATGGAACATATAAAATTTGTTGACATTACATCTTGTCATTTCTCTTATTTTTTTTAGGAGGTTTCCTACTTGGAACCAGCATGTTGCAATTCACATGTGAGAAAAATCAGTCTTGAATTTTTCTTAGTATCACTGTCTCTCTCCCCACCTTTTACCTACTTGTATTTTTCCCCTTTTTTTGTTCCTCTTTACATTCCAACCAAAGTTGGGTTATGTATCCTTTCTGAAATAAAAATATTTATCTAAAATAAAATTAAGCCATTCAGTTCCAAATTACTGTTATTTCAAACTATGGATATTATCACTCAAATAATTGTAATATGAAGCTGAATAAGAAGCTGCTAGATTTAATTTAAAGTTAAAAGCTCTGAGGTATTTGTTGTTATTGTTGTTTTGTCAATAGAGATAGACAATGATATGAACAGATTAAGGAGACACTCACCTGCTGTTATTAGTGACTGTAAATGTTCGTTACTCTATTACTGGGAAAATTCCTTTATTATACCAAAACAGTTATTGATACTCTATAGTTAGTTGTCAAATCAGTAAGATTATTTCATTTTGCATTACTTTTCTTTATATTCCAATGTTAGGTTTTAGGCATTTATGGATTAAATGTTTATATTTTCATTCATATAAATACCAAAGGTGGACATCAAAGTAAAATTATGAGGTTTATTTTTGCTATGTGCCATCGAGTCACTTGATACTGAAAGTGACCCTTTGTACAACAGCTCTGAAGTCTCACTCTATCCTGAGCCAAACTTATTGTCTCTGACACACCTGCCCCCATTACCTCAGTCAGAGTCAATTCATCACATTGAGTCTTTTTTTCTTGTATCCTCCCCTCACAAATTATGAGGTAGCACTAAAACAATTTCTTAGTTGTCTTATTTTAATTTGAGCAAAAAAATTAATTTTTTCTATAGACACACTTTGAATATTATTAAGAAGAGACTAAAAAAGGACATAAATACTTTCAAAGTGCAAGGAATTTCAGTGGAGTGATTTAGCTATATTTTGGTTTCAGAAAGACCAGTTAAATAACAATATGTAAAAAAAACAAACAACAAGGGCCACATGGAGATGGTCATACCTGCCCTAACTTCATTGTCCCTGTCAATGGCATGAATAAAATAAAGCCAATTCCCACAAGGTCAGATATTTTCCCAACACTCTCATACTTCTTTCTACTTATCTCATCCCCAATTTTGCTGCTTTACTAAGTCCAAAATCTGATAAGATAGTTCACAGACCACAGGGAACCACACTGGGAAGTTAAAAGGTCATAATTCAGGATAATAGCAGAATACAGTCAGGCCAACTTTCAAAATGTGTTCATAGCCACTTCATCCTTGAGACTCACAGCTTTCAGCCAGTGTTATAAAATATTTAGTCTTGCCAATTTTGCCTCTCACTTCCCTAGTCGTCCAACAAAATTGGACAAAATGGTCTTAGCTCTGGTCCAATGGTGTAGCAGTCCCAAAGCCATCTTATATCACGTCTCTTGTTCACTGCTATGGCAACTATGACTGATGCTTCTATAAGCCTTCTTAGTCTATCTGGTGTCCTGAAGGACAAGTTGTATTCTTTGGTTCTCCACTGGTGGAAGATCTTGCTTCTGCTGCTGGATCCACTCAATTTAATGGCAAGACTAGCACTTGTGGATTGATGAGATTAGATAATCCCCTTTGTTGTTGTTGTTGTTATGTGCTGTCGAGTAGCCTGCAACTTATAAAAACCGTACGTACAACATCCCTAAACTCTGCTCTATCCTGTGCCAATCTCACCATCTTCAAGATACCTAACACTATTATCGCAGTCACTGAATCAATCCATTTCATAGAGGGTCTTCCTCTTCTGTGTTGTCCCTCTATCCTCCCAAGCATAATGTCCCTCTACAAAGAAGACTGGTTCCTCCTTGCAATATGTCCAAAATATGTCAGACAAAGCTTCAGAACCTTGCCTCCAAGGAGCAGTTTGTCTCCAGGACAAACCTGCTTGTTCTCTTAGCAATCCACGGTATATTCAACACTCTTTTTCAACACCACAGCTCAAAGGTACTAATTCTCTGTTTATCATCCCTACTAATTTTCTAGCTCTCTGATGCATAGCAAGTGATTACAAAGACCATAGCCTGTATCAGATGTACCTTAGTCTCCAGACTAACACTGTTGCTCTTCAGTACTTTGGAGAGATCTCTAAGAGCAGATTTTCCCATTGCAATATGTCTTTAATTTCCTGGCTACCGGTGCAAAATAGTGTTGATTGTGGAGCCAAGTAAACTAAAGCTATTAATAATTCAATTTGGATAGGCTAATATACACCATTCACATGTTGTCACCCATCCATATGGCAAAGTTAGACAATGGTTAGGAAACTAATTGTGAATAAACTCTTTAACTCCACAACATCAAAGTCTACAGAATCTTTGTCATCTAAGACTAACACAGAACTAATAATATATAATATGATGGAAAAAGAAAAGCCTTCTGTATTTTAACCTTTGATAAAATAAATAATTAAATTTAAAGTAAGAAGGATTTAGACTTAGCTAGGCTGACTTTCAGAACTTATCTAAGGGAACTTGATATAATTTAGTGTGATTGAGTGGAAATAAAAATATAAAGGACAAAACCAGACTGGGGTAAAAGATGATGAGTAAAATTTTTAACAAGTCGAGTTTCATATTCTGACAGGAAACAAAATATGTTGGGTAAACATTTGGAAATAGTCATTTCAAGAGTGGGAGCTACAATAATTGTAAATATGGACAAGGAAATCACACTGGATTCAAGGTTTATTCTATCCAGGTCTGTGATATTGGGCAGATTCCTTAATTACTTTTAAGCTCATTTTCATTATTTGCAATATATTGTTGTTGTTGATATATGCCATCAAGTCATTACGACTCATAGCCACCATATGTACAAGAGCCCTAAACACAGTGCTATCCTGTGCCAACCTCACTGTCTCAAACACATTCATTGTCACCACTCCACTCACAGAAATGATCCATCTCATAGAGGATCTTCCTCTCCTGCGCCATCCCTCCACTCTCCCAAACATGATGTCCCTCTCCAAGGAACAGTCCTTCTTTGCAAAATGTCCAAAGTATGTCAATCGAAGCTTCAGAATCCTTGACTCCAGGGAACATTCTAGCTTCACGCTCTCCAGGACAAACCTGCTTGTTCTCCTAGCAGTCCATGGTATATTCAACACTCTTCTCCAGCACCACAACCCAAAGGTATCAATTCTCTTTCTATCATCCCTATTCACTGTCCAACTCTCTGATGCATAGCACATAACCTGGATCAGATGCACCTCATTCTCCAGCCTGACGTCATTGCACTTCAGTCCTCTTGAGAGGTCTCTCACAACTGACTTTCCCAATGCAATTCATCTCCTGATTTCCTGGCTGCTGTTACCAAGACTGTTGACTGTGAGCCAGGCAAACTAAAACTGTTGACTATCTCAATCTCATCACTGTCCGTTCTGATGCTGCCAATTGGCCCAGTGGTGAGAATCTTTGTTTGCTTCATGTTGAGCTTCAATCCATATTGAAGACTGCAGTCCTTGACCCTCTGCAGCAAGCGCTTGAGGTCCTCCTCAGTTTCAGTGAGCAGGGTTGTATCCTCTGCAGAACGCAGGTTGTTGGCGATTCTTCCACCAATCCTGATGCCACATTCCTCCTCATAGAGCCCAGCGTCTTGGATGATCTGTTCTGCATACAGATTGAAAAGGTATGGAGACAAAATACATTCCTGATGGACCGTTTTCTTGATTTTGAACCATCCAGTGTCTCCCTGCTCTGTTCTGACGACTGCCTCTTGGTCCAGGTATAGGTTTCACATTAGCACGATCAAATGTTCTGGGATTCCCATTCTTATCAGAGGCAGCCATAGTTTGTTGTGATCCACACTGTCAAAAGTCTTTGCATAGTTAATGAAGCACAGATAGACATTCTTCTGGTATTTTCTGCTTTCTGCCGAGACCCATATTACATTAGCTATAATATTCCTAGTACCGCGACCTCTTCTAAATCCAGCCTGCACATCTGGCAGTTCTCTGTTGGCATATTGTTCCAAACGTTTTTGGATAATTTTCAGCAGAATCTTGTTTGCATGTGATATCAATGATATTGTTCGATAATTTCCACACTCTGTTGGGTCACCTTTCTTTGGAATTGGAACAAACATCGAGATAGAATGATAGAGTTCTGCACATTCAATGATTTATTCATTACAAATACTTTTCATAAGGAACATATATGCAGACTATACACATGGATTTCACCTGATGGTGTGCATAGGAATCAAATTGATTACATTTGTGGAAAGATTCACTGAAGAAGCTTAATATCAGCAGTGAAAACCAGGCCAGGTGCTGATTGTGGGACAGACCACCAACTACTCATATGCAAATTCAAGTTGAAATTAAGGAAAATTAAGTCAAGTCCATAACAACCAAGATTTGACCTAAGTCTGTCCCACTCGAATTTTAAAACCATCTCAGGAACAGGTCTGAGACCTTGAGCACCAATGAGCGTAGACCAAATGAGCTCTCAAATTTTCTCAAGAAAATTGTCCATGAAGAATGTAAAAGATCATTATAAAGGCTAAAGAAGAAGAAAAGACCAAGATGGATGTCAGATGAGACTCAGTATTGTATTAGAGTGCCAAGAAGCCAAAGCTAAATGAAGGAATCAAGAAATCAAAGAGCTGAATAGAAATTTCAAAAGGCAGCTTGGGACAACAAAGCAAGACACTATAATGAAATGTGCAGAGAGCTGGAGTCAGAAAATCAAAAGGGCCGGACTCGCTCAGCGTTTCTTAAGCTGAAGGAGTTGAAAAACAAATTCAAGCCATGGGTGGCAATACTTAAAGATAGTTTGGGTAGAATGGTGAATGACCCAGGATGTATAAAAAGAAGATGGAAGGAGTACACAGAGTCACTGTATCAGAAGGAATTGGCTGACACAGAGAAATTTCATGAAATAACAAATGAGCAAGAATCTATGGTGATGAAGGAGGAAGTTCAAGTTGCTATGAAGGAATTGGCAAAGAACAAGGCTCCAGGAGTTGACTGCATACCAATTGATTTATTTCAGCAAACAGACGCTGCCCTGGATGTGATCACTAAGTTGTGCCAGGAAATCTGGAGGACAGTCAGCAGGCCAACTGACTGGAAGAGATCGATATTTGTTCCTGTTCCAAAGAAAGGTGACCCAACAGAATGTGATAATTTAGGTCTAAAGAAGTTCTTCTTTAGAATAAATGAAATAGTCTATGTCTAGTATATGAAGTTCAGTATTTGAATATATGTAATGATCACTGCTGTTGTTGTTGTGTACCGTTGAGTGGGAACCAATCCATACCTGACCCTTCAGCAGGTTTATTGCGTGGGAGGAGATTGTCCATCCTTCTCCTGAGGAGCAGTGGTGGCCTGGAACCACGTGCTTTCATGACTGCAGCATAGCTTCTTGCCACTCGGCCACCAGAGCACTGGTTAATTAAATTATTTTGAGAAGTCGGAATTCAAAATGTGTATTCTGGACACATGACATCTAATTGAGAACATGAACAAGAAGTTAGATAAATAAGAGGTTATATTGAATAAAAGCACGAAAATACTTTTTCCTTTATATTTTATTATTATTTTTCTCTTCCTTTGTTTTTGTCCTTTCTTCTATTTTGGTAAACTTTCCCAAAATTATTGCAAATAAAATAAAAATGTGTAAAGAGAAAATACTTAAAATATAAAAGTTTTTTTTTAAAGCAATGAAATAAGAGACTAGGTGATTAATGTCAGTATAAAATATAACTCATCAAGGAAGATTATCTATTTATTTAAGAACAGGTAGGTTTATCAATAGAAAGCCAGAGGACTGGAGCTGTTAAAATCAGTTAAAAATGTTGAGCTAAAAAAATGAGTTGAATATTCAATCAAAATAAAAATAAATTTTAAAACCAATACACATATATGCTTTCTAGATGAAGAGTTCTTTCTATAAAAGAAATTATCAATGTCAATGATTGATGTTGATTTTGAAAGATCATTTTAAAAGAGGCTTTCAGAGGTAGAAATATCAAAGGAAAAATATTACTAAAATTGAATAATAAATATTTTATAAACATAAAGGATAAAATAGTACAAATGTATGACAAAATGTCAATATTTTTACATCTATATAAGAAACTAACAGCTTTAAAGTAAACATGGATGATAGACAGTAAAGTGAGATACACTTTGGAAAAATGCTAGAAAAACTCAAACGTCAACAAAATAAGTTTTTTAAAGCACCATATGTTATGATTTGTATATAATACTTTCAAAAGTAAAGGGTCAGAGGCCCACAGAGACCCTGAAGTTGTAAAGTACTTGCTGGTGTTTCTGTGATGTGGATTCTGAAATTTGTAAATTTAAAAAAAGTCCCTCAGAAATTATGCAATTAACCGATTACCTTACATAAATACAGGCATGTATTTATTTCTTTGACATTCCAACAAATTATCTTTAATCTCTAATGTGATAATGGTTACCCGTGGTGGACAGTGTTTGGTGGAGCTTCCCGATTAAAACAAGCTTGGAAGTAGTAGTGGCATCCATTTCTGAAATGGATTGCCTCCGGAAACTCTATCTATGAACAGCGCTCTGGTCTTTCGTTCACAGGGTCACTATGAGTCGTCTACAATTTGTCGGCACCTAACAACAACAGCTACTCTAAATACGGATACACACTTGATTTTATTAATAGATTATTTTAATTGATACCACGTGGACTCATTTTCATAGCAATCTCACATATAACGGAACAGAATATGTCCTGTTCTTTGCTATATTTATCATCATTTGTGTATCTGACTCCACTGTTACGATTAGTATGTCATTTCATGGCATTGGGAATTCCTCTTATTTTTGCTGACCCTTACACACCAACTATGCTATTCTCTTTTAGCAAACGATCTTTTTATTGATGTATCCAAAGTAAAGAAGCCATATACATATTTTATCAGCAGGTGTTTAAATGTGAAATTGAGAAAACCAATACATTAAAGGTGCGCTCTAGTATCCTAGTGGAAAGGAGATAAACTGCTAACACAAGGGCATGTGCTTTAAATTCATCAGCTGCCTATCGGAGAAAGATTGGACAATGTCCTGCTGCGTGATTTACCCACTGAAGGGTCAGTACACCTAATATCTGCATACCCACTGGAGGGACAATTATGAGTTGGTTCCAAGTCAATGTCACCTAACAACAACAATCATTTTCCCTTCTAAGGTGCATTCTGATAATTTTTTACACATGCATGTGCATGTTGTTGTTGTTGTTATGTGCCGTCGAGTCATTTCCGACTCATAGCGACCCTATGCACAACAGCTCTAAACCCTGCTCTATCCTGTGCCAACCGCACCGCCTCTGACATACCCATCCCGATTACCCCAGTCACCGAATCAATCCATCTCATAGAGGGTCTTCCCCTCCTGCGCTGACCCTCCACCCTCCCAAGCATGATGTCCCTCTCCAAGGACCCGTCCCTCCTGGCAACATGTCCAAAGTATGTCAGACGAAGCCCCAGAATCCTTGCCTCCAAGGAGTAGCTTGGTTTAATCCTCTCCAAGATGAATCTGTTTGTTTTCCTGGCAGTCCATGGTACATTCAGTACCCTTCTCCAGCACCACAACTCAAAAGCATCAACTCTCCTTCTGTCCTCCCTAGTCATTGTCCAACTCTCTGATGCATAACAAGCGATTGCAAATACCATGACCTGTATCAGGTGCACCTTAGTCTCCAGAGAGACACTGTTGCTCCTGACTACCTTTGCGAGGTCCCTAACAGCAGACTTTCCCATTGCGATACGCTTTTTTATTTCCTGACTGCTGGTGCCAAGAGTGTTGACTGTGGAGCCGAGCAAACTGAAGCTGTGAAAACTCTCAATCTCTTCGTCATCCATCCTGACGCTGCCAATTGGTCCAGTGGTGAGAATCTTTGTCTTCTTAACATTGAGCCTCAGTCCATACTGAAGGCTGCAGTCCTTGACCCTTCACAGCAAGTGCATGAGGTCCTCCTCAGTTTCAGCAAGCAGGGTTGTGTCATCTGCATAACGCAGATTGTTAATAGATCTTCCACCAATCCTGATGCCACAATTCTCCTCATAGAGCCCAGCCTCTTGGATAATCTGCTCTGCATACATGTTGAAAAGGTATGGAGACAGGATGCATCCCTGGCGTACACCCTTCCCAATTTTGAGCCATGCAGTGTCACCCTGCTCTGTTCTGACTACTGCCTCTTGGTCCAAGTATAGGTTTCACATTAGCACAATTAAATGTTCTGGGATTCCCATTCTTCTCAGAGTCAGCCACAGTTTGTTATGATCCACACAGTCAAATGACTTTGCATAATCAATGAAACACAGATAGACATTCTTCTGGTATTCTCTACTTTCAGCCAAGATCCATCTAACATCAGCAACAATATCCCTAGTACCACGACCCCATCTAAACCCAGCCTGGACTTCCGGCAGTTCTCTGCTGATGTGCTGTTCTAATTGTTTTTGGATAATCTTCAGTAGAATCTTGCTTGCATGTGAAATCAATGACACTGTTCTGTAGTTTGCACACTCAGTTGGGTCACCTTTATTTGGAATGGGAACAAATATAGATCTCTTGCAGTCAGTTGGCCAAGTGGTTGTCCTCCAGGTTTTTTGGCACAACTTGGTGAGCACATCCAGGGCAACATCTGTTATCTGAAATACTTCAATTGGTATACCATCTATTCCTGGGGCCTTATTTTTTGCTATTTCCTTCAAAGCAGCTTGAACTTCTTCCTTCATCACCATAGGCTTTTGCTCATATGTTATTTCTTTAAATTCCTCTGTATCTGCCAATTCCTTTCTATATAATGACTCAGTATATTCCTTCCATCTTCTTTTAATACTTCCTGGATAATTTAATATTCTGCCCAAAGCATCCTTGATTACAGCAACTCGAGGTTTGAATCTGTTCTTCAGTTCCTTGAGCTTAAGAAATGCTGAGCGAGTTCGGCCCTTTTGATTTTCTGACTCTAGTTCCTCGGACATTTCATTGTAGTATTTTTCTTTATATTTATATCCATTTGTTTAGATATACAGTGCTGCTGTAACAAAGATATCACAAGTGGATAGCTTTGTTATGTGCTGTCGAGTCACAGAAATTTATTTTTTGAAAGTTTAGGAGGTTGTTGCTATTTGGAGCTATCAAATAGACTCCAGCTCGCAGTGATGATATGTATAATACGTCTAAACCTTACCTAATCCTGCACCGTTCTCAGCATCTTTCCTATACTCAAGCCCACTTTGTCAATGTATTTTGCTGAGAGTCTTCCTCTCTTTCTTTGACCCTCTGTCTTTCCAAATGTGATATCCTTTTCCAGGGAAAATGAGTGCAAAATGACCCATCCTTGTGCCTCTGACACTCCAGTGGCACTCTCTCCAACACAGATTTGTTTGTTGTAGTGGCAATGTATACTATATTCAGTATTCTTCACCAACACTACATATTTACCTTTGTTGTTGTTTGTTATTATGTCATCTGCATTATCAATTCATCTGAAACTCATAACAATCCTATGTACAACATCTCTGAGCCCTACTCTATCCTGAGCCAACCTTATTGTCTTTGGCACACACACCCATTACCCCATCCTAGAGTCCATCCATTTCTATGAGGGTATTCCTTTCTGGACCCTTCCCAAGTGTAATATTTACATAATATCCCTCTCCAAAGACTGGTCCCTCCTGTAGCATGTGCAAAGTCTGTCAGACGGAGTTTCAGAATCCTTGCCTCCAAGGAGCAGAATGGTTCACCCTCTCCAGAATGAACATGTTTGTTCTCTTAGCAGTCCATGGAAGTCCATGGTATATTCAATACTGTTCTCCAGCACCATGGTTCCAAGGCATCAATTCTCCTTCTATCATCCCTAGTCATTGTCCAGCCTCACTTTTCTCCTGAGCACTAGTGAATTAAATTGCAAAAATTTTAGCAGTCCAACCCTTAAATGGCTACACCACCATTGATATTTCTACATCAAATCAACTAAACTCAGCTCATTGTTGTGTAGTCAAAATAAATGAATAATTATCCTCAAGTAGGTTTTAAGAAATATAAATAACAAAGGAAGAGATTACTCAGCTTTCTACTAAGGAGTATCTAGTGGATTCAAACTATCTGCCTTTAGACTAGAAGAGTGATTAAAAAACAATTAGGTCACCAGAGTACCCTAGAAGTTATATAAACTCTGAAAGGCAATAATAAATATTAGTAAAGTCTATATGGTAAAATAGACCTTTAAATACTAGTAATAAGTGACATGCCTCTAATACTTACTGGTAGAACAGGTTTCATTATAGACAACAGCACAATTAAAAAAATACAAAAATATTCTATGAGTTGTATTTTTCTGAACAACCTTGCTTGTGGAAAGTGAGGTGGACTTGAAACTTCTGCTTGCTGAAAAAGATCAAAGACTACATACTTCTGAATCCACCAGATGCTCTTCTGGAGAAGGAGGGGCAAGCTCCTCCTGTACCAGTCAGATCTAATTTGATGGTAGAAACACAAAATAATGATGAAAATAAAATAAAATTTAAAACAGACTACATACAGCCTTCAATATGGATTACAACTCAACATCAAAATTTTTTCCATTGGGCCAATAGGTAATATTATGATAGATGACAAGAGGATTGAAGTTAGCAATTATTTCATCTTCCTTGGATCAACCACCAACGTCCTTGATACTAGCAGTTAGGATATCAGGAAAATAATTGCATCAGGCAAGTTCCCTATCAAGGATATATACAAATTATTGAGCAACAATAATATCACTTTGAAGAATATGTTGTGACTGATTCAGGCCGTGGCATTTTCAATAGCTTGCTATTAGTCCAAGAGCTGGACAATGAATAAGGATGTTTGAAGAATTCATGTCATTAAGTTGTGGTATTGGAGAAGAGTAGTCAATACCTTATTGACTGCCAAAAGAAAAATAGGTATGTCTTAGGAAAAGTGAAACCATAGTACTCCCTGGAGACAAAAATGATTAAACTTCATATCTCATACCTTGGATATATTTCTAGGAGAGGCTATTCCTTGAAAAGAAGCATCATGCTTAGAAATGTTCAGTGAAAGATATGAAGACCCCAGAAAGATGGATTGACATAGTGAATGCAGCAATGGGCTCAAATATGTCAGCAAGGATGAGAACAGCACAAGCTAGGAGAGTGCTCAGGTCTGTTCTCATCTAGCTATGAGTCCTACTTACCTGAATGACACCTAAAATAAGTGTATTCTAAAAGCTAACCATGTTGAAAATAAGATAATCACAAGAAACAAAGGACCTACGGTTTAACTGTGTTGTAAATAGAATCAGTAAGAGTTACAGCCAACTTAATGGCATTTAACAACAGCAGTCATTTCATACTATTTAAGAATGTCAGTGCATTATTTTGAATTATATATCAAGTAAATACACAAGTAAATTTAAACTTAAAATATGGAATTATATTTTAGACATTATTTTATGTGTATATGAATATATTAAATACTATGCATTTGTATCATTAACATGTGGGAAAAATATAATGAATTTTTTTAAATGTTCAGTTAGTTCTTCTGTAGTACTAGTGTAGTATGTTGTTGTTGTTGTGTGCCATCGAGTCACTTGCGACTCATAGTGACCCTATGTACAAGAGCCCTAAATGCCATTCTATCCTGTGCCAACCTCGCCATCTCAAACACACTCTTTCCCACCACTCCACTCACAGAATCAATCCTTCTCATTAAAGGTCTTCCACTCCTGCGCCGTCCCTCCACTCTCCCAAACATGATGTCCCTCTCCAAGAACCAGTCCTTCTTTGTAACATGCCCAAAGTATGTCTGATGAAGCTTCAGAATCCTTGACTTCAGGGAGCAGTCTGGCTTCACCTACTCCAGGACAAACCTGTTTGTTCTCCTAGCAGTCCATGGTATATTCAACACTCTTTTCCAGCAACATAGCTCAAAGGCACCAATTCTCCTTCTATCATTCCTGTTTACTGTCCAACTCTCTGATGCAAAGCATGTAATTGCAAAGACTATAGCCTGGATCAGGCACACCTTAGTCTCCAGCCTGATGTCGTTGCTCTTCAGTACTCTTGAGAGGTCCCTCACTGCTGACTTTCACAATGCAATTCGTCTCCTTATTTCCTGGCTGCTGTTTTCAAGAGTGTTGACTGTGGAGCCAAGCAAACTAAAACTGTTAACTATCTCAATCTCTTCACCATCCATCCTCATGCTGCCAATTGGCCCAGTGGTGGGAATCTTTGTTTGCTTGATGCTGAGCTTCAATCCATATTGACGACTGCAGTCCTTGACCCTCTGCAGCAAGTGTATGAGGTCCTCCTCAGTTTCAGCAAGCAGAGTTGTGTCATCTGTATAATGCAGATTGTTGATGATTCTTCCACCAATCCTGATGCCACTTTCCTCCTCGTACAGCCCAGTGTCTCGGATGATCTGTTCTGCATACAGAGACAAAATACATCCCTGACGGACCCCCTTCCTGATTTTGAACCATCCAGTGTCTCCCTGGTCATCTCTGACGACTGCCTCTTGGTCCAAGTATAGGTTTCACATTAGCACAATACAGTGTTATGGGATTCCCATTCTTCTCAGAGTCAGCCATAACTTGTTGTGGTCCACACAGTCAAAAGCCTTTGCATAGTCAATGAAGCACAGATATACATTCTTCTGATATAGTATGAGAAGCCAAAATAAAGAGGAGATGTGTTGAAATAAAAGAAATTAAATACATATTTTAAAGGCCAGCTCAGGAAAACAATGTAAAGTATTATAATGGAATGTGCAAAGAGCTACAGTTAGGAATAAAAACAGAAGCACTCACTTGCCATTTCTAAAATTGAAAAGCAAATTCAAGTCTAGAGCTACAATACGGAGAGATGTTATGGGGAAAATCTTGAGTGATAAAGGAAGCATCAAGAGAATATAGAAGAAATATACAAAGCCACTTTACTAAAAATAGTTTATTAGCACTGAATACTTTCAGGAAGTGTCATTTAACAAGAAACAATGGCAATGAAGAAGAAGTCCAAGCTGCACTGAAGGCATTGGCAAAAGATAAAGCGCAGAAAGATACCAGTTGACACATTCAACTAAGAGATGCATCCCTGGATGTTCTCACCAGTGTTTACCTAGAAATATACAGGCAGCTGCCTGTCCAGCTCAATAGAAGAGATCTGTATTGAACAATATAATTAACATCATGTAAGAGGAAAATATTGCTGAAGATCATCTGTTCTGGCTAGAATAATACATTGAGTGGGAACTGCCAGAAGCTCAAATGGGTTTAAAAGTAGTCATGTTTATAGGGATATCATTGCTAATGTGAGATCAATCCAGGCTCTATCAGAAAAGAGCAGAGAATACGAGAAGAATGTTTATTCATGTTTTATTGACTACGCAATTTGTCTAAGTGAATCATAACAAATAGAGAAGAATACTAATCCCAAACATTTATTTGTGCTTGTAACCTTTACCTAGACCAAGAAGTTGTTGTCCAAACAGAGCAAGAGAACACGATGGTTTAAAATCAGGAAAAAGTGTACATCAGGAATCTATAGTTTCTCCGAATCTATGCAATCTTTACACTGAACAAATTGTTCTAGAAGTTGGACTCGGTCAAGAGGAATGTGGCATGAGGATCGTAGAAAGATTCAGCAGCAGTCTTAGCTATGCAAGTGACACAAATTTGCTTCTTGGAAGTGAGGAAGACTTGAAAACTTACTGCAGATGGTCGAAGAATTCAGCTTTCAATATGAATTGCATGTCAATATCAAGTAAACACAAATCTTCAACACAGGACCAATAAACAACATCATGATACATGGAGAAATGGTTGAAATTGTTAACAATTTCATCTTACTCGGATCTACAGTCAATGTCCTTGGTACCAGCAGTGAGGAAATAGAAATCTATATTGCACTGGGCAGGTCTGTTGTTCTCCACGTTACTGAGGAATTATGATGTCAGTTTGAAGACTAAGGTTGTGCCTGATTCAGACCATGGCCTTTTCAGTAACTTGTTGTACATCTGAGAGTTGAACAATGAATAATAAGGATGACAGAAAATAACTGATGCTTTTGATTTTTGATAGAACACTGAATATCCCATAGTCTGTAAGAAACAGATCCACCTCCCCCTACCCAACCCCCAGATATGGTTTGGAGAAGGTGTAGCCAAAGTGCCCATTAGAGGCAAAGGTGGTGAAACTTTGTCTCACATAGTTTTGACATATTGTTAGGAGAGACTATTCCTTGGAAATGTAGAGCATCGGTGAAAGATGGGAAGACCTTCAATGAGATAGATTGACATAGTGACTGACACAATGTCTTCAAGAGTGTCAGAGATCGTAAGGATGGGGAAAGATTACGATAATCTAAACATGTACTTTTTGAAAATTTATGAACTGCACATATTCAAAGTTCTTATTTTAAAGAAACTAACTTATATAAATATTTACTGTTAAGTCAGAACCAGATTACATTCAACAGTAAAAATTAAGAATGTAAAATTCTTTATACAATACATATTTTCTCAGCAGCCATTTAAGTGTGAAATTGCATAAAACCAAAACATGATAGCACGCTTCAATATAAACCTAATACATTCTTAAGCATGCTAAGTTTTTATTGAATATCCCCCTATATGAGATGTATTTATTTACTTGATCCAATAAGCATCACAGTATCTAAGAGCATAATTTTAATGTTTATGTGAGCAATCTGAAAATATACATTTTACAATATAATCTGTGTTCTTTTCTAAAATAAAATATAGCTCAAATATTCTTTTATGTTTGATTCCCAAAGCTTTTCAGTTACACTTTATGGAGTCTTCTTTCTGATACCATTTACTTTCATAACAGGAAGAAATCTTCAAGTTTATGGAAGAAAATTATATAGAGAATCTACTGGTAAGATGCTGCATTGTAATCCAAAGACAAGGTGGTTTGAAGCAATATCTTCATGTGTGCTTTTCTGCTTCTGAAAACCTGCTGGAGGGTCAGCTCCAAGTCAGTTAGACTGATGGCAAAACAGTAACAAAGCCAATAAATATGTGAAGTGTTTTAAAATGCAAACCATAACACTGATTCTTTCAAATGCAACATAGCATTCTCCTTTCTCCACACTACTGTGAAATTTGTTTGATCATAGTTTTCCTGAGGCAATCTATAAGAGTGGTTCCACTTGCAGTTCACAAATAATTAGTAATTCTGTTTTTCTAGGTCTTTTCAGAAAAGTTTCTTTGACTCTGTTTTTGAGTTGCTTCCTCATTCATTGAAAAAAAAGGAAGTAATTTGCTTCTGTCAGTAAAATATAGCCAAAGAATTCATATCCTTAACATATTTAGGTGGATTGCTTTTTGACAGTGAAAAAACTTACTACTCTACTGCTAGTCCATGTTATCATTAAAAAAAGATCCTATCTAAGGTCATAAACTCCTATCATACCATATTCCAAGTCTTTTTCAAATGTGTTAAATTTTATATAAGCTCATAACAGTGTCCTTTTTGGTTAATTAATGAAATAATTAGAATTTGAAGAAAATTTTACTAGACTTTTTAAAAGTTACTATTTCTTTGCAAAATTCAGAGAAAGTAACATCATTACTATTAGCTAAAACATTTAGCTCACTTACATTTTAAAAGTAAACTAGATGAAGTCAATAAAAAATTCTAAACTTTAGAAAATAATGTTGCTTTTGTTATATGCCATAGATTGCATGTGACACATAGTGATCCTACGTACAATAACCCTGAAACCTGCTCTATCCTGTGCCAAACTTACTGTCTCTGACACACCTACCCTCATTACTCCAGTCACTGAATCAATCCATTTCATCAAGGATTTTGCTCTGGTCTTCCACCTCCCAAGCATAATGTCACTCTCCATGGTCTGGTCCCTCCTTGCTACATGTCCAAAGTATGTCAGACGAAGCTTCAGAATCCTTGACTCCAAGGAGCAGCCTCTCCTGGATGAACCACACTTAGAAAAAGTACTAACTTAACATTTATTATCATATATGATTATGTAATATTATGGTTAATTAAAGTTTCAACAATGTATTAATTTCACTTTAATGTGATGAAACATGCATCAGATAAAAAGTGAAATGTAATTTCTTACATTGGGGAATAAGAAGTGAAGCTGACTGGTTTTCTAAGGTTCCGTGCTAACACAATATTTAAGTGATGAGCTGCTAACTGAAAGATAAATGGTTCAAATCCATTGGTGTCTACAAAGGAAAGAAGGTCTGACAATTCATTCCAGTAGAGATTTAAAAAATAAAATTAATCATGGCTATCAAGTCAGAAATAACTTATAGCTTACCCTTTGAGAAATTTTCAGAGACTGTAACTCAGTCCATCTTCCACAAAGCACAGTGGTCTCACACTGTTTGCTATTGGGCAGGCAATGCAACTCCATATCAGTAGGTGACCAAGAGCTCCCTTAGTAAATATTATTATTATTATTTATGCATCTCTGAATTGAGTCCATAAAGGTCATAGCAATTCTGTGAACAACAGATCTGAACCCTGTCCTATCCTACACCATCGTCATAATCATCATCTCTGACATACATGAGCCCACCCAATGCTGTAGGTACTTTGTCAATCAACCACATTGAGGGTCTTCCTCTCTCCCTCTTATCATGCATCTTTTCTAGCAAGATGTTCCTTTCCACCAAATAGTCCCTCCTTACTACTTCCCCAAAACTTGTATGATGCAACTTCACAATCCTTGCCTCTAAGAAGTACTCTGGCTGCACCTTCTCTAAAGATACATCTGTGTTGTTGGTTTTTTTTCTTTCTTTCTTTTGAATGTCCCTAGGATATTCAGTACTCTTTAGGAACACTGCAGCTCCTTTGTCTAGCACTCAGATAAACAGTAAGTGATTGAAAAGATCATGGCCTGATTCAAGCACACTTTAGTCTTAAAACTATTATTGCTCCTCAGTTCTTTGGAGAGGTCCTTGACAGCAGACTTGACCAAGGCAATAAATCTTTTGATTTCTTAGCTGCTTGGTGCCAAGAGTGTTGATTGTGAGATGGAATAGGTGAAAGATTATAGCCTAGGAAAGCCAATATGGTAGTCATATTCTGTTATGTTCATAGTGGTATAAACGGAACAGCACACAACAACTTTCATTTTTTAGAACCGCTGAAACAAAACCATTTTTATTGCATAATTTTGGAGGTTAGGAATCTGAGACCAAAGTACTGACTATGTTGAATCTTTGAATGAAATTTATCTCACAGCTCATCTGGAAAAGACTGGTGATTGTGAGTGTTCCTTGTATTATAGATTGTGAAAATTTCTGCCTCCGTGACGTGATTGCCTTTCTTTTGTATTTATCACTGTATTTCAGATAACAGATGTTGCCCTGGATGTGCTCACCAAGTTGTGCCAAGAAATCTGGAGAACAACCACTTGGCCA
>NW_006400011.1:955877-962354 GCF_000299155.1 Elephantulus edwardii
GATTCATCTTGGAGAGGATTAAACCAAGCTACTCCTTGGAGGCAAGGATTCTGGGGCTTCGTCTGACATACTTTGGACATGTTGCCAGGAGGGGACGGGTCCTTGGAGAGGGACATCAAGCTTGGGAGGGTAGAGGGACAGCGCAGGAGGGGAAGACCCTCTATGAGATGGATTGATTCGGTGACTAGGGTAATCGGGATGGGTGTGTCGGAGGTAGTGCTGTTGGCGCAGGATAGAGCAGGGTTTGGCGCTGTTGTGCATAGGGTCGCTATGAGTCGCAAAGGACTCGAGGGCACATAACAACAACAACTTTTACAAAGATTCACTGATTCTAGTGATTGTTATTGTTGTGTGCCAACTCATAGCTGATCCTCCAGGAGGTTTTCAGAGGCAAGAAATCGCACAGAAGCAGATTGCCCTTTCTACTTAGGATCCTAGTAAAGGGTGACCTCACACCAAACAGGATCTATTCACAGGCTATAGAGGTTATGGCTTTTTCTGGAGATAGTGTGAGAGTAGAGCAGACACAATACATATCCCTATGGAAGAAAAAGAAATAAATTGTTAATAACATACTAGTGATTTACAATGTAAAATCACTTTACTTCACTGTAAATATATTACCTGTTCCTTCTAAGTATGCATATGCATTAATAGTCATTACAGTTAGAGATGTCCTAAATTTTATGTTGTTGTTGTTGTGTGCCATTGAGTTGCTTGTGACTCAGAGAGACCCTATGTACAATATCCTTAACACCTGCTCTATTCTGTGCCAACATTATTGTCTCTGACACACCTACCTCCATTACCTCAGTCACTGAGTCAATCCAGCTCATAGAGGTTCTTCCTTTCCTGCTCTGTCCCTCTACCCTCCAAGCATGATGTCCCTATTCAAGGACTGGTCCCTTTTTGTAACAT
The DNA here is from genome assembly GCF_000299155.1 of Elephantulus edwardii. Lineage (NCBI taxonomy): Eukaryota > Metazoa > Chordata > Mammalia > Macroscelidea > Macroscelididae > Elephantulus > Elephantulus edwardii. The sequence goes on from NW_006400011.1 coordinate 956,796, forward strand.
GTCCAATGTATGTCAGACAAAGATTCAAATTCCATGCCTCCAAGGAGCAGCCTGGTTTCACCCTCTCTGAGATGAACCTCTATCAGTCCATGGTATATTCAATACTCTCCTCCAGCACTACAGCTCAAAGGCATCAACTCTCCTATCATCTCTAGTCATTGTCCAGATTTCTGATGCATAGCAAGTAACTGCAAAGACTATGGCCTGGATAAGGCACACCGTAGGCTCCAGACTGACATTGTTGTTCTTCAGTACTTTGAAGAGATCTCTGACGACAGATTTTCTCAATGCAAGTCATCTTTTAATTTCCGGCTGCTGCTAACAAGAGTGTTGATTGTGGAGCCACAAAAACTAAAGCTGTCAGCAATCTCAATCTCTTCACCTTCTATCATGACGCTGCCAATCGGCCCAGTGGTGGGAATCTTTGTTTTCTTAATATTGAGCTTCAATCCATATTGAAGGCTACAATCCTTGACCTTTTGTAGCAAGGCTTTCAGGTCCTCCTCAGTTTCAGGAAGCAGAGAAATCTACCTAATACAGATTATTGATGCTAAGAATTTCATTCCAAGGATTAAAAAAAAAAATCTGTACAGAAGCACAGAGCCTGATTTGTTACCATCAAAATACTAAAAACTAAAGCCAAACCTGCTGCCATAAGTGGTGAATAACTCTTAGTGAGTGACTGCAAAAGGAGCAGAAAATGGGACATGGGAGCACAGGGCCTTTTGCATCTCTTTGAAAGGGCCAGAGTGATTGAGAGTAGCATAGTCCCTCACAATCCCAGAGCAGAATGATAAAGAGCCCTTAGCCCAGGCCCATGGTGCCTCCAGCAGCAAGAGGTCAGTTTATTCGTTGTTGACTCACAGAGTTTACTAATATTTGTACTGAGAATGGGGTATATTAGGGAAATAAATTGGCGAGTGGATGAGGCAAACAATATTACTCAGTGCAAATCCAAGATTCAGCCAGGCAGTCCCAAGGCATAATTCCTCAATTACTCCAGGTTCCAGTTTCAGTTCAGAAGTCAGCTTTTCCTTCCATTATCTGGCAAGAACAGCAAAAACCTTTATACATGTTGCCGCACACTTTTTTAAATTGACGACCGTGCTTAGAAACACATTTGCCATCATTTGCAACAACGTGTTAACTGTGGCATTTGTCTCGACGCTCACCTGGTTACACTTTGCCACAGTTTCTCCACAGCAGTGCCACAATCTCTCTGCCATGTCAACAGCGTCTCACCATCAGGGTCTCTCTCTGGTCTGGCTATCACCATAGTCTTGCTCCAGTCTCCCTCAAGTCTTTCTGCTCAATATGGGAATCAATCTCTCTCTCTCTCTCTCTCTCTCTCTCCCTCTCTCCTCACCCCCCACCCCCCGTTCCACAGCTGTTGATGATTGTAAAACCATATGTCTGCAATTAAGGTAGCCAGAAACCAGATGAGGATAATGTAATGGCTAAAAAAGCCAACTTTAGGCTGACACTGTAGTGACCTTCTGTCAGCTTTAGAGGACTTAAATCATTGAGGGAGAAGACTGCCCATCTTTCTCTTGAGTGTAGTTGGTGAATTTGAACTGCTGAACTTTCAATTCACTAACAGCCCAATATATTACGTATTATGCCATTAGGGCTCTTTATTAGTGTATAAATATGGTTGTTGTTGTTGTTGTTGTTCTTGTTGTTGTTGTGTGCCATAATGCTAGAACTTACCAGTAGCTAATCCTCCAGTGGGTTTGGAGAGGCAATCAATCACAGAAGAGGAGATTGTCCATCGTTTTCCAAGGAGTGCAGGTGAATCCAAACCACATGCCTTACGGATGGCAGTGCAACTTCTTACCAGTAGGCCACCAAAGCTCTTCTTTATGCTCTTTCTTCCACAGGTTGCTTCAATAGTGTAGACATGAGCAGAGAAATATTTTTCTGATCTTGGCTTCTTCACACATAATCTATGACTAGATCAAATCTGATGCAACTTTTGGACCTCAGATTTACATCTGCAAAATTATGAAAGTTGAAATAGAATACTATTTTCACTTTTGAAAATACATGGCACTGAAAATTATGTGGAGCTAATGAGTAACAAAAGAATGTAAAAATCTATTTTAATCATTCTGCTCTGAAATGTGGACTTTTAATCTTGCATATCGATCCCACAATTGTCTTATATATTGTTATATTTGTTGTTAAATGCTGTGGAGTCATAGAGGACTCATATCAACCCTAGGAACGAAAGTCCTAAACACTTAAAGCTTTCATTGTTTATATAAGTTCGTCTCTGGAGGCAAGGTTTTTGGAAATGGATGCCACTCCTGCATCCAAACTTGTTTTAATTGGGGAGCTCCACTAACTACTGTCCACCATGCATACCCATTATCATATTTGACACATTAGTGTCACAGTGTTTACCCTCACAGCAACCTTGAGTTACCTCTATATAGCAAATTGTCAGACTGAAAACAATTAAAACCAGCCCCAAGGACCACACCCAAGCATCAACCAAAACAGAAAACACACCTTTGTAGAATTCAGCTGTTCCAGTCATCTTTTCAAACTGGAAGTCTTATATAGCCATATCCTATTTGTTTTGTAGATTGGATAAAAATTTAAAAAAATTAAAATTTACTGCTGTCAAGTTGTTTCCACTTCATAGTGACCCCCTGTCTGATTCCTGAGGTTTTAAATCATGATGAGAGGGTCTATCTTTACTCAGAGGTCTGGTGGTGTGGTCCGTATGGTGTGCTGCTAACCAAAATCCTACATTTCTGGTTGTTTGATCCCACCAGCCACTCCCTGGAATAAAGTAAGATAAAAGGGAAACTATTTTCACTTTTGTAAGTAGCACAAATATTCCTGAAAGTAAATTATCTTTGGCCCAACAAACTGGGAAAGAGAAAAACTGTCTTTTCTATGAAGTTCCTTTCTCTTTAGTCTTTGCATTAAAAAAAAAAAAGCAACCATACGCAAGTGTTTGAAGAGTAAATTTCAATATAGGCCATTAATTGAATACTCAGATTAAAATTTTAATCTTAGAAAGCAATTACAGTTTCTTCTGAAATAATTTCTGATTGATTTCTTTTTTAAAACCATCTGAGGAAGTGTTTATAAAGTATTAAGCTTAAAAGGGATGAAAAAAATCAAGTGCATCTTTCAGAACATGCAATCTTATTGATTGTCTGTATAGAGACTAGAAGAAGCATATTGCCTGAATAATTCAGTTTTGTTTTCCACATAAGTGAAAAAAAAACAAACCAGAAACAAAAAAAAAACCCATTAAAAATGTCTCACAAATAACATGATCAAAAGAAAGAAAGAAAGACATTGTAGGAATTTTTTTTTCTAGCATTCATAAACTAGGCTGGTTATTTTTCCATAAAGACAAAAACAAAACGCAGGCTTACTCAGTCAATGAAAAACATTTAAGGAAGAAAGATGTTTATGCCATTAGGAAGATATAAAGAGAAAGGAAACATAAAAAAGGCACACTAATTGTAAAACAGACTTTTGTCATGTTGCCAAAGGTTGACCACAACTCATAGTAAGCCTATGAACAACAAATCTGAACTTTGCTGCCTTGTGCCATTTCACAGACTCTGATATATCCAAGGCCTTGTTACAGTTGCTCCAGCAATAGATCTTGTTGAGTCTTCTTTTCTTCGTTTGGTCCTCTATCTTTCTTTCACAGCAAAATGTCTTTTTCCAAGGATTTCCTCCTTACAATATGACCAAAGTATGTGAGACAGTTTCAATATTCTTGTTCAATGAACCTGGTTGATTTCAATAAGGTCTATTTTGACAGACCTAGAAATGATAATAAAATCAAAGTTAAGGGAAAAGATAGAACAAAACATACAAATCAATCTATTTACCCTTTCTATAACTAAGGTATAATGACTGCCATTACATGATAACAAATTAAACTCACTGCCATCAAGTAAAAATTCAACTCATAGCTAACCTCCAATGGATTTCAGAGGCTGTGAATCACAAGGAAGGAGATTGTCTATCTTCTCCATGCAGTAGTTGTTAGATTTGCTCGAGAAACACAATCTTTGTATAAATAGCCCAACTCCATAAGGATAAAACCACCAGAACTCCCTTTATAGAATTAAAAGGAAAAGTAATAGAGAGAATTTACTATTAAAAGGTCAATTTCCTATGTCTTTCAGTCACAGCCATGTGTGAGGTTTACTTGCTCTGGGATTTAAACATTAAGAAAGACCTTTCACATTTGCAAATCTTTACTTCTGGCTATTTGTCAATCACCTATACACTGTTCTGTGTCACTTATCATTATTTAAATGGGATATTTACTGCCTGATTTTAGCCAAAGAATAACAAATGTACTCTAAGTCAAAATTGCTATTGTTCTTCCTCTATTTGTCATTTCTTTTTCCCTTATCACAACTGTCATCAGAAAAAATTATAAATATGTCTTTTTTATAAAGTATCTTAATGAATTTGGAAGCAGGAATGGCATCCACTTCCTAAACAACTTGCCTCTGGAAACTCTATGAACTTTGAGAAAGGTCAGTGGTTACAGAAAGGCTTTAGGTCTTTTGTTCATGGGTCCCTATGAGTTGTGTTTGACCTGATGGCAATCAACAAAAACAACAACATCTTAGTGAATTAGCCATGCAATGTTAACTTAAAAAACAAAACTAAAATGACTACTTCCTTGGAGCAATCCCATAGGATAGAGTAAAACTGCTACGCAGGATTTTCAGAAAAATAAAACTTTACAGAGACAGACTGCCACATCTTTCACTGAAGAACTTCTTGTGAGTTTGAATTGTCAATATTTTTGGTTAGCAGCATATGATTTCCTCAATTTCAAGACTCATTCACTACTGTTGAGTTGGTTCGGACCCATAACGATCCTCCGTTGGATTTTTGAGACTGTAAATCTTCGAAGGAGATGTTAATAATTCAATAATACAACCAAGTTGCTGTGAGAGCCAAATAGCAGATTTCCCAAAACCAGAACCTATGCCTGTGATAAAATAGATATAAAATTATTGATTTCAGTAGGGAAAAATAATGTTTTAAAATCTTGCTAGTAAAACAATGTAAGAAGAAAAACTTGATTCTAAAATATTAAATACAAGAAAAGTAGAAAAACATTTAGCCTTGGCTTAACATGGAAAAAAATCAGAAGATAAAAATTAAAATTCATTAATTATTTTTTCAAATTTTGCTGGATTTTTAAAAAGATGATAATATACATACTTCTTGTTGTTATGTGTCGTTGAGTCGCTTGCAACTCATAGCAACCCTATGTACCACAGCCCTAAACTCTGCTCTGTCCTGTGCCAATTGCACTGTCTCTGACACTCCTATCCCGATTACCCCAGTCACTGAATCAATCCACTTCATAGAGAGTCTTTCTCTCCTGCACTGTCCCTCCACCCTCCCAAATGTGATGTCCCTCTCCAAGGACCGGTCACTCCTTACAACATGACCAAAGTATGTCAGAGGGAGCCTCAGAATCCTTGCCTCCAAGGAACTGCCCAGTTTAACCCTTTCCAGGATGAATCTGTTTTTCCAGCAGTCCATGGTGCT
>NW_006400011.1:965337-971141 GCF_000299155.1 Elephantulus edwardii
ATTGGTCCAGTGGTGAGAATCTTTGTTTTCTTGACATTGAGCCTCAATCCGTATTGGAGGCTGCAGTCCTTGACCCTCTGCAGAAAGCGCTTCAGGTCCTCCTCAGTTTCAGCAAGCAGGGTTGTGTTATCTGCATAACGCAGATTATTGATAAATTGTCCACCAATTTTGACTCCACATTCCTCCTCATAGAGCCCAGCCTCCCGGATAATCTGTTCTGCTTACAGGTTGAAAAGGTATGGAGACAGGACACATTCCTGCTGTACTCCCTTCCCAATTTTGAACCATGCAGTGTTTCCTTGCTCTGTTCTGATGACTGCCTCTTGATCCAAGAATAGGTTTCTTGTTAGCACAATCACCTTTTTTATTACAAGGAAATGAGTGAGAAATTCTAAAACTTTTGAGTAACTTCTTTTTGGCTATCCTTATGCTAAATGTTCACATATTTTTCTCTTTAATTATTCCAGAAGTCTCAAAAATCCAGGCATTCTTTTACTTCATATGAAATCTTTAAAACAAAATGAATCATGTTTAATTTTCTTTTTAAATAACTATACACTAAGTTTGCAAGGCATAATGAAACACAATATTCTTGAATGATTTTAGTTGGGACAACTGGTGAATTTGAACCACTTGACTTTGGGATGTTGGAAACAATTCATTATCTGCTAGGCCACCCAATCTTCCTCCTTGAATTAGTTACTGCTTGGAAGTAAGAATGGCAAAGATTGTTCTCTCATACCTTGTGCATGTTGCTAGGAAAGACTGTTTCTTGGGAAAGAATATTGTACTTAGAAAGGTGGAGGGTCAGTGAAAGAGAGGAAGACCCTCTTATTCAGATGGATTGACACGGTGACTACAGCAGTGGGCTCAAGTGTCTCAGAGATGATGAGGACGGTACAGGATAGAACAAGGTTCTGATCTGTTGCTCATAGGATCACTGTGAATCATACATGACTTCATAGCAACTAATAACATCATTGACAAAAAAATAAAAATATTTCCCGATGGGTTTGAGATTATAAAAATATTCAAAACCTAAACATAACACGAAGACCATGTTTTTCAAATTTTAATCCTTCTTCTAGGGTCCCAACTTTTTCATTGCAGTCACCCATTATTATTATTGTATCTTGATTGCATGTTCTATCAATCTCTGACTGCAAAAGTTGGTAGAAATCTTCTGTTTCTTCTTTTTTAGTTCTTGTTGTTGGTTCATATATCTGAATGATAGTGGTATTCACTAGACTTCCTTGAATGTTTTCTATGCTAGCATTCATACGTATTTTGTTTTATCACATTAATTTATATGCTCATGAAGTAAGCACACTTTCCCCTCTTCCATTCTATTATTCTCTGCGCAAATACTGACCTGCTAATCTTGTGTGACTTACCATCCAGAAAGGTGAGTATCTTCCTGTTGCTATTATTTCCCTTACATCACATGTGTATTTGACTGACAGTTGAAACACAGTGTTCAATTTTGCTCTAGCTCTTAAGATATTTTTACATCTTAAAAAAATCATTTACCGCATTTGGGAAGTAAAGTAACTGGCAAAGTTTAAGAAATGAATTTAGCAATAAGAGGAGTGAGGTGGTCATACCCATAACTTCTGGTAATTTAGAATTTGGCTGAAACATCTATTTGAATTACACATATTGATATGTTGAATGAGTCACTTTGATTTATAAATTATTTTAATAATACCTTTATAGAATCATTAAGAATCCAAAGGGGTCATTTAAAGACTTCATATTTTACTAAATTTTATGAAGAAATTACATTCTCTAGTAGTATTATAGGTTTTAAGTTATCTTGAAATTATTGATAGTGATCTCTTGAGGAGCATGTTGGAGATCTAGAGTGAAGGAAATGCCACTTCACAGGACTGGTGCCCTGGAGGCTTAGTCAACAGCAAGAAACTAAGATCAGCTTGTTTGTCGAAGGTAGTGACCCAAACAAAGAGAATGAACACATAAGCAAAAAAAAAAAAAAAAAAATGGGATGATGAATGATAACAGGAAAAAGAATTAAGGTGATTCAGAATCCTATATTTTACCGTTGTAAAATATTGGTGCAACTGTACTTATTACTGGGTATAATATTAATTACTGATTCTTACTAGAGAAACTCATAATATGTGGCCAGAACATTATTTTACATAAATCGTTGTGATGTGTTGTCAGGTCACCTACAACTAATAGCAACCCTATGTTCCATAGCTCTGAACCTTGCCCTATCCTGAGCCAATTTCATTGTCTCTGATACACCAACCTCATTACCACAGTCACTGAGTAAATCCATCTCATCTAGGGTCTTTTCGTGTGCTATCCCTTTACTGTTCCAAGTATGATGTCCCTCTCCAATGCCTAGTCCCTCTTGGAAACATTCTCGAAATAGGTGAGATGGAGCCTCAAGATCCTTGTCTCCAAAGATTAGATTTGTTTCGCATTCTCTAAGGTAGTCTTGTTTATTCTCTGATATGTTCAATACTTTTCTCCAGCACCACAAATCAAAGACAAATCAATTCTTCTATCATTTCTAGTCATTGGCCAGCTCTCTGATGCATTGCAAACAATTGTGAAGACCTTGGTGTAGATGAGGCACACCTTAGTCTCCAGACTGACACTGTTGCTCTTAAGTACTCTGGAGAGGTCCTTGACAGTGGATTTTTCCAATGCAATTTGTGATTTCCTGACTGCTCGTGTCAAGGGTGTTGAAACCAAATCAGCTGAAATTGTTAACAATCTCAATCTCTTCTCAGTCTATCATGATGCTGTCAATTGGCTCAGTGGGGAGAATCTTTGTTTTCTTAATGTTGACCTTCAATCCATAATAAGATTGTAGTCCTTGAAGTCTGCAGCAAGCACTTCAGGTCCTCCTCCATTTCAGCAAGCAAGGCTGTGTCATCAGCATAATGCAGATTGTTGATGAGTGTTCCTTCAATCCTGATGCAATGTTCCTCCTCATAAGCCTCCTGAATGATCTGTACTGAATATAGATTGAAAAGGGATGGAGTTAGGATGCATCCCTGACCTTTGTGAATTGATAAAAAAGTAGATATTTAATAAATGTTTTACAGTATTTTATTTTTCTTGTTTGTTGTTGTTATGTGCCATTGAGTTGCTTGCAGCTATGTACAACAGCCCTAAACCCTGCTCTATCCCTTGCCAACCTTATTGTCTCTGAAACACCTATCCCCATTACCCCAGTGACAGAATCAATCCATCTCATCTAGGATCTTCCTCTTCTGCACTATCCTCCCACTCTCCCAAGCATGACGTCCCTCTCCAAGGACTGATCCTGCCTTGTAACATGTCCAAAGTATTATCAGACAGAGCTTCAGAATCCTTGTCTCCAAAGAGCAGTCTGGCTTCACCCTCTCCAGGATGAACTTCTTTGTTCTCATAGGACTCAAACCACAGAAGGAGTCTCTATCTGGTCCTGTGCCATTCTCACAAATATTGTTGCATTTGAATCTATTGTTGTAGCCTCTGATTCAATCGATCTCAATGAAAGCCGCCTTATTTTTCACAGATTGAAAATTTATGAAGATAGGATGCATCCCTGGCGTACACCTTTCCTGATTTTGAACCACACAGTGTTTTCTTGCTCTGTTCTGACAATCACCTCTTGGTTCCAAGGATAGGTTTTGCATAAGCACTATCAAATGTTCTGGGATTCAGTTCTTCTCAGAGTTAACCACTGTTTGATGTGATTCACACAGTCAAACACCTACTCATAGTTAATGAAGCACAGACATTTCTCCGACACTCTCTGCTTTCAGCCAAGATTCATCTAATACTGGTTATAATATCCCTTGTGCCACAGCTTCTTCTAATCCCATTCTGCACACCTGGCAGTTCTCTGTTGAAGTGCTGCTCTAGTCATTTTTAAATAATTTTCAGCAGGATCTTGATTGCATGGAATCCTTATTGATAATAGTGGAACGTGTATGAGACAAAAACCCCATATCTTTGCTTCAGGGTATGAAATATTCTTTTTTTAAAATTAAATTTTTTATTTTTTATTTATATTTTTTTACAGAGGTTTTGGATTTCCATTCATTCATTGCCACAATTTTCTCCCTTCCCACCCCTCCTCACCAGCTCACTTCCCCCTCCGAAGAGAGAAAAAAGAAAAAAAAAAAAAGAAAAAAAATGCCTTCATTAGTATACAATTCCCACGTCCCTTCCCCCCACCCCCCACCCCGAGTACACTTCTCTATGCAACCTTAATTCTGGATTCCTGTGCTAACCATAATACTCAATCATATATCACTTCTAATCTGTTCTTTCCCTCATCTGTTTCCTGGAGGACATTATGCTGAGTGAAATATCTCAGTCACAAAGGGACAAATACTGCATGGTGCCACTGTTGTAGAATGGGTCTGTCATCAGGGTGGGGGTATGACAGAAAAAACTGGATAAATTATGTATATGAAATATTCTTAAACATATTGTCCAGAAATTATCTGGTCATTCTTTTGGCAGTTCATCAAATATGCAATATTCTTTGCTAATTCCATAATTCAAAGGTACCAATTTTTCTTCAGCCTTCTTTTTTCACATAGTGAGCAGGTTTCACATGCCTGTGACATGATCAGAAATACTACTGCTTGAGTCAGGCACACGTTTTCCTCAAAGTGGCATTTTTGCTTTTTTACATTAAAGACTTTTGCATAGGCTTCTTCAGTTCAACAGGTTCATTGATTTTTTTTTTTTCTTTTTAAATGTCTGGAATTTGAAGTGTATGCTGCAGAACGTCAAGACTGCAGCCTTAATATGAGTTGAAGCTCAACATTAAGGAAATGAAGAATGTTAACTGTGAATCCAATTGAAACTAAATCCTCGATATCTTCATTCTTTTTCAGTTGTAGTTGATTTGATCCTTGTATATTTTCTCTGACAAGGTCCGTGTGTATAATCAGTGTTTCTTTAGGTGTTATTTGAGTGTTGGGATCTATCTATCTATCTATCTATCTATCTATCTATCTATCATCTATCTATCTCTGTTTATTTATTTGTAATGACTAAATATTGCTCTTTCAAAATTCTATCATTTCATCTTCAACATTATTTCTTTCTCCATGGTCATATTCTACAACTTGCCTATCTTCTTTTCCCCCAAATTTTGTATCCAAGTACCAGTCAATATCAATGTATTTAATTGTCTATTTGATCAATTTCAGACTGCATAAATTGGCAAAGCTCTTTGATTATCTTCATTTCTGGAAATTAGTTCATTGAGTTAATCAGAATCACTGCAAAGCAGACCCTCTAGCAAAGGCTGTAAATTGTGTTGGAGGAGATTACCCATTTTTCCCTAATGAAGAAGATTGTAGATTTGAACAATCTGCCTTTGGAGTGGAAAAGCAGCTCCTTACCCACTAAGCCATTCAAGCTCCTTTCCTTCGCCAATAGAGGATGAATAACAGTCATACCAGCTGGTGTTCCTTGTATCCATGTGAATAGTATCCTATCACAGACAGTGTTTTACCTCAGCATAGATCTTGAAATATTCTTTTAGACAGTAAATTAAATGCAATTGCTCCTACTTGTCTTTGCTAGTATAGTAAAAAACAAACAGAAAAAACAACAACCAAAAACAAACAAATAAACAAACAAAACCTGCCTAAATCAAAATGGCTATTATCAGGCCATTTCTGCTTACTAATGCCAAAGATATAGATCCTTATGTGTTCCCTTTCATTTTGACAATATCATTTGTTAAGATTCACATTTCATACATTTCTATTATTAATTCTCATTCTATATTCTGATTTTTTCAAAATGTAAAATAA
>NW_006400011.1:971490-991101 GCF_000299155.1 Elephantulus edwardii
ATAATTTTCATTGAGATATTTTTTAGAAATATGTCACTAAGTCTTCTTAATAGTCTGTCTTGGGCTGGAAGCTCCAGTGAACCTTTTGTATCTGGCTGATCTTACTAGTATTTGAAATACTGGTGGTATAGCATTTTGGCATCACAAAAACACCAGCCATTACAACATAACAAAATGACAACAAATATTGGCCACAGTATTGAAAAGAACAGATATATTTAGCCTTGTATAAAGTACCTATAACATAAATGCAAATATAAAGCACATTCCATAAATATTTAAAAAGTAATAATGAAAGTTTAAAGTTTAATTGGATAAATATGAGCTACAGAACAAATTTCATGTAGAGCTATGATGCAATGACACAAATAATACTGGAAGAAGTAGAATTAAGGGACAGAACAGATTTGAGACTGCTACAATTTTTTCCCTCGGGTTTTTTTTACTTTGCTCATCTTATTTTTTATTTTATATTGGTTTGCATGTTATATGTCCAACAAGCTCCTGAGTTATATCTAGTTGATTAAATACTAGCTGAAATACTCTGTAAGAAATCAAGCATTTTGATATGGAAATCAAAGAAAAGGATCTGATGAACTAGAAAGGTATATTTGCAAGTAGTCACTACTTTCAAGCAGGAGAAAAAGACATCAGAAGACTTGCCTAAACAGACTGTATAGCCAAGCAAAAGTGACCTTACATAAAACGAAAGAAATATATCAACATTTAAGTTTTACACAGTATTAATAAAGAAGACCATATATAAACTCACAATGAATCATGTCATATAACCAAGAAAATAGGATTTGGGGAATAGATTTGGTGAATAAATATTACAGAGACATACAAGTTGAAATTTTTAAAAAATCATTAAATTTGACACCCCTCACCCCCCAAAAATTACTCTTTTGTAAACTCACTTAAATTGCTGAGAAAGATAGTGATGAAAACAAATAGTCTTAGTGGAAAAGTGCGTGAGAAATGTGCATTTGAACACAGCATGTGGGCATCACTCTTTCAGGAGGACTAACTAGATGTAGAAAGGAGCTCTGGTAACTCAGTTTACCAGTTTACATATGGAGTTGCTTCTAACCCAAAGGACAAACTTCTCTGATTCAAATCCACCAGCCATCCCATAAGAGAAAGTTGGACAACATCCTCTCATAAACTTCACATTCTTGAAAATCCTACAATTAGTTAGCTAAGAGTTCTGACTAGAGGACAATGAATTTTTGATGAGAGATGAAAAAGAAAAATAAAAAATTAGGCCAGACAAGAGGTAAAGGATCTATTTGATTGAAGAAATTCTACCTTTAAGGAAAGACTTTATATTTAAATATTACTGGTGATGAACCTGTAGAAAAAGAAAATTTGAAGAAATAAGACAATAGAGAATTCTGTAACTATATAGTTTCCTGAGAGTCAAAAATAAATTATGAGTTCAGAGGAAAATGTTCAGTGTGGTTGCATATGGGGGTCATGTTCAACTGAAGGTGTGAGGTCTTTGTGAACGAGTAGAAGTAGGGAATACGGTGATTATTGCATTGGAAAAGGTAGAGTAGTGAGTTGAAGAGAGTTGAAAATATCAGAAATGACTCTCTTAGATAATACTAATTAATTCTGGAGAGAGACGGTGTGCTAAAAGAAGTCATTTCTCTCTGTTAAGTACTACCATTGTGTCTCTGCAGATAAATCAAGTTCAGACATGTCAGAATGTCTGCCAAGCAAGTAAGGAAAATCCACTGGACATCTGTTTTTAGCAGAGGTAGTAGCTCTGGAAGGATTTGTATCTTTGGGAAATAGGTTCATCACGATTACCACAACTAAGTGGGACCAACTCTAAATGTTAGAGAGGAAGCGATGATTCTGGACAGAATTTACTTCTTTTCATTCTTTTGTTACTCAATATCCGTGGAACATTCTGTTAAGTACTACATCAAGCAGAGAATATATGAGTAAAACTGAGAGTTTTACTTGCAGTTTCTTTTAGAATAAAATATTCTGGTACAAATTAACAAATTTTATATTATCCAAATATGACATTTTATATAATATATAAAATAGAGAAATATTTCCTTCCTTTCACAGTACTATGAAGTTTCAATGTCTTAAGCTTCCTAATTGTTGCAACGATTCAACAGATAGGCGCTAAGTAGTACACAGCAGCAGGGGGTTTATGAATAAGTAGAAGTAACACAAGAAGGCCTAGTGGTAAAATGATTAAGCATGTGCAACTCACATAAAGTTCATTGGCTCAGTCTCACCAGTTCCTACATGGGAGTTGTAGCTGTTGAGTATCATTGAGTGGAAACCAACTCATAGCTGACCCTCTAGTACGTTTTCAGAGGTGGTAAATCACATGGGAGAAGATTGCCCTGTCTTCTTCCATGGAGCAGCTGGTGGATTAGAACTGAGAGCCTTTGGGATTGTAGTGCAGTTCCTTATCACTAGGTCAACCACAGCCACTTACTCCACATGGAAATAAGACTTGGCAATCTGCTCCTACAAAGATTATAGCCTAAGAATTCCTGTGAGGCATAGCGTCTCTGAGAATAAGAATACACTCAGTGGCACACAACAACAAATATACATAGACACACACACATACAAACACACAACATTTCAGGATTCATAGCCTATTTGGGAAAATGACACAACAGAAGATTCTATATGCCTTGTTTGTTTGAATGTGGAGATACGAGGCATAGCATTAGCCAGTGCTTTTCTGTACTCTAAAGAAACACATAAGCATGCAAAGATATCATTATGAAAGATCAGTAAGTTTTAGTAGATGGAAATAGAAAAAAGTTATTTTAGGAAAGGACAGATAAAGGTATAAGAGACAGAGTAGAGACAAGGGGGGGAAAGGAGTCGAACACAGGAAGTAGACCATAAATCTGTAGTTAGTGAAGAATTATTAAAGCGCAATGAATAGAAATACTGCTGCTTCTGCTGCTGTTTCTACTGCCCCAAGTGTGTCCTACATTTCACTGGATTGGGTGAGGTTACTCTCCTCTTCTGGTAGTAAAAGAATTTCTATTCTCTGAATCTAGATCTGTTTAATTTATTGTAGAGATTGGCCTATCCTCTAGTGGAATGATCGATAGCCAATCTATCAAGATAGTCAATGGTGGATAAGCCAACACACCCCATTCACACAGTCCTGCCCACTCACATGGGTCAATTATTCGCATTCGCATAATGCTGGAAACACCATATTGAAAGACTAACTCCATAATAGGCTAACACACTTTATTTCTGCTCATCCACACAGCCACGTATATTACTGGATAAGGAAGCAATTGGGAATAATAAACCTTTAACACCCTAGCTAGCATACTTTTATTTCACACTATATTTATTTCTTTAATTCCATCTCTAATTTCTACTTCTACCCCTTCTTCTTTTCCTCCTGGACATCAAACTTTAAATTTAATATGAGATAAAAGGGATATTCTTGAAATTGAACTAATAGAAGATTGGATGTTCTCAGGATAAAGATAATATTTAATGCAATGGATATAAGATCTTCTCTGTCAGATGAGGGCACCTCAAACCAAAATCCACACAATCAATACAGTACACCAACAGCATATTGAAAACCAAAAAAAAAAGCTATGCTACTATTTTTCTGCCTTCTGGTGGCCCAGTGGTAAGAAGCTGTGCTGCTCTCCCAAAGGCAAGCAGTTCAAATCTGTTATCCCAAAGGCAACCAGCTTCTCTGTAGAAAAAGGATGGACAATCATCTTACCATGAGAAAACTGCCACTAAAAACCTCTGTGGGATCAGCCATGGTATGATTCTGACTGCATGATTGTCGCTGTCAAGTTGCCTGTGACAACAAGAACCTAGCACATTAGGAGAGCTCCGGTGGTGTAGAATGTAAGACGCTGCTTTATTAACTCATAGGCATCGCCTGTCTGACAATCCCAATTCATCAGCAACTCTGTGGGAGAAAGAGGAACAATTTCCTCCTGTGTGATTTTTACAGCCTCTGGAAACCTTCTGGAGGTCACCAATGAGTCATCTCCAAGATGACGGTAAGTTTGAGTTTTTGATACCACAGCTGCAGAACAGCTCTAGAAATTATCACAACATAATCTTATCTTATAAATTGTATGCCTAATATATGCCTAAAAATAGATGTTTTATTAATACCAGGTTTACTTGTTCTAACCAACAAATTATATTCACTTATATTTTATCTTAATCTCTTTCATTTAAATAACATATAAAGTCTATTTTCTATAACTTTGTTTAGAGGCTATGTTTATTATTACCCATAATTACTTCTCTATGTGGCTTTAAATTGAAATTACCTCTGTAATTACTTTCCCCTGAAATTTTTATGGTATAAATTTCAGCAACTAAATATGAATGACTTCTAAATGAAGGCATTTGGTTAGTGTTGTAAGTTGGTTTATTTATATCTAATTACAAATCAAGTACAAAGATTTTATTTAGTTTCAGAAAGTTTAAGCATTAAAAAAAACAACCTTGTCATTCTTTTTGTTCATTTATTTAGTAAAAAAATTAATGCTAACAAAGTTGTTAGGGAATGTTTGATTCTGTGTGGTAAACTGTTTCCATAGAAATTCTGTTGGTTTTAAATAATTGATACAAAGCTTTTAATGAAGTGTTTAATTGTGTTTGCAGATAATGTCCTGACCCATAAACAGCTCTCAAAATCCTCTTTTATTATAATTGACACTCCGTAATCAACCTGCACATTTTCTTTGAAATGAGGCACATGAATCACGATTCTAGCAAGGTCATTTCAACTCAAAAGAGCATAGGAACATTTCAAGTCAACACTAGTTACAGAGGGCAAACACAATTCCCATGCTGC
Organism: Elephantulus edwardii; assembly: GCF_000299155.1. Lineage (NCBI taxonomy): Eukaryota > Metazoa > Chordata > Mammalia > Macroscelidea > Macroscelididae > Elephantulus > Elephantulus edwardii. The sequence continues at coordinate 976,340 of NW_006400011.1, forward strand.
TGTGCCACGGCCAATGTACGCAAAGATTGCTTTCCTTAGAATCTGTTTGACACTGATACTAGTCCAATTATACCCTCCACTGATACAGATAGGCTGTTTCTGTTGTTTCTATTGTCAAATTCAGATCCTAGCATGAAACTGAAGATTTAAGTAGGTCCAATGTCTAATTCTGGGAGCCCTGGTGGCCTCACAATAAGAAGCTGTGTTGCAGTCTCAAAGGCACACAGTTCAAATCCATCAGCTGCTCCACAGGACTTGGATCGCCACTGTCCTCCTAGGAAATTTACTGCCTCTGCTAAACCTACTGGCGGGTCAGCTATGAGTCAGCTCTGACTCAAAATCACACAACAACAACGCCAAATTCTATTTTGGAAGAATATAAAAAAATTGGACATTTTATATAATGTTTCTGTAGGCCATATAAACTGTTTTTTGTTAGGTATAGCTGAGATGATTGAAATTTATATGTTAGAACCCCAGGGAGTTGATTGATCAATCTTTGAATTGTGGTTTGGTGAAGAGTATTGAATGTACCAAGTATCATTAAAAAAAAACATTGGGAAAGTGTGCCATCAGAGATCTCCCAAGAGCAGTAAGGAACAATGATGTCAGTTTAAAAACTCGGTACCCATGATCCAAGCCATCATTTTTCTTAATAGCTTGTTACGCTTCCAAAAGTTGGACAATGGCTAAAGATGACAGAAGAATGTCTTGTCTTTGTAATGTTAGAGAAGTCCACTGAGTATATAATGGACTGCCAAGAGAACGAACAGGTCTGTCCTGGAAAAAGTGGAACCAGGGTACTCTTGGATGCACAGATGGTGAAAATCTGTCTCACAGATTTTGGCCTGTTGTCTGTCAGGAGAGGTCAGTACTTGTAGAAGGACATCATTCCTGTAAAGGAGAGGGATCACCCTAAGAGAAGAAGACACTCCACAAGATAAATTGGCATAGTTATGGCAACGATGGGCTCAAGTGTGTGGCAAGTGGTGAGGATGGCACCAGATAGGACAGAGTTCAGATCTGCTGTTCATACGGTTGCTATGAGTCCTAGTGGACTCAAGAGCACCCAAAAACAACAACCAGAGGAACAAGTAAATCTGTCTTGAAGAAGTGTATCCAGGGTTCTCCTTAGAGGAAAGGAGGATGAAAGTTTGCTTCATGTACTTTTGGCATGTTAACAGGAAGGGCCTGTCCTTGGAATAGTATATCATGCCTTCAAAAGTTGAGGGTCACCAAAGGAGAGGAAGATTCTCATTGAGATGAATCAACACAACTACAACAGTGGGCTTAAATACAGCAAAGATAGTACAGGGTCAGGGAAGATTTTTATCTGAGGCTCACTATGATTCAGAGCTGATTCAAAGGCACCCCCCAACAACAACATTCGTTAGGAGAACACATTACTAGGATTATTCTTAGCCTTTCTCCTGACAAGTTACAGAATAAGTTTGAACCACTTATCTTTCCATTAACAGTTGAGTCATTAGGGCTCTTTCATTTAAATATTTAAAAGTACGTTATTTTCCATTTGCAGAATAATCTAGTGTTTATAAAATATGTAATGTTTTTGTTTTAATCATTCCTGTATAAGTCAGACTTTCCGCAGGAAAATGACTATAGTTTTGTTAGAATGACTAAATTATTTATTAGGAAATGTCTGTATTTTCATAATTAGGATTCTAATGTTCTTACTAAAACAGAAATATTCATCAGGGAGAAAAAGAGAGTTTTCCTATAAATTATGAGGAAGAAGTATACTATCAGATGATTTTAGTTTCAATCTCATTGTTCAACTTAATTATTAAAACCAAGGGAGAAGGAAAGAAATATTCATCTCAGAAAGGAGAATTGGATAATAATTCAAGGGTCATGATTAGGATTAGGATTGTTTCTTCACTGTCAATGTAAAAACTGAGAACCTTCTAAACTATATGTCACTATTATGTGCTTTTGAGTTGTTTGCAACACATAGCAACCCTACGTACAATAGCCCTAAACCCTTCTCTATCCTGTGCCAAACTTACTGTCTCTGACACACCTACCCTCATTGCCCCAGTCACTGAATCAATCCATCTGATCAAGGATCTTCCTCTCCAGTGCTGTACCTCCACCTGCCCAAGCATAACATCCCTCCCCAAGGACCAGTCCCTCCTTGCAACATATCCAAAGTTTGTCAAAATAAGCTTCAGAATCCTTGCTTCGAAGGAGCAGCTTGATTTCACCTTCTCTAGGATGAAACTGTTCTCCTAGCAGTCCATGGTATATTCAATACTTATCCAGCACCACAGCTCAAAGGCATCAATTCTCTATCATCTCTAGTCATTGTCAGCTCTCTGACACATAGCAAGCAATTGCAAAGACTATAGCCTGGATCAGGAGCACATTAGTCTCCAGTTGTTGTTAAAAGGTGTATTGTCATAGGTAACTCATAGTGACCCTATGAACAAAAGACCTGAACATTTGTATAACTTTCATCTTGTGGATTCTTGGTGAAGAGATTGAGGCTTTATTTAGTCTGCTTGGCTCCACAGTCAACATTCTTGGCACCAGTAACCAGGCAATTAAGACATGTATTGCCATGGGAAAGTCTGCTGTTGGGGCCTCTCTAAAGTACTGAAGTGCAATGTTGTCACTCTGGAGACTAAGGGGTGTCTGTTATAGGCCATGGTCTTTGCAATCACTTGTTATGCATCAAAGAGTTGGACAGAGACTAGGGAGAATAAAAGGACAATTGATGCCTTTGAGCTCTGGTGCTGGAGAAGAGTATTGAGGGTACCACGGACTGCTAGGAAAACAAACATTCTAGAAAGGCTTAAACCAAGCTGCTTCTTGGAGGCAAGGATTCTGAGGCTTCGTCTGACATATTTTGGTCATGTTGTAAGGAGAGACTGGTCCTTGGAGAGGGACATCATACTTGGGAGGATGGAGGGACAGCGCAGGAGGGGAAGGCCCTCTAGGAGGTGGATTGATTCAGTGACTGGGGTAATTGGGATGTGTCAGAGGCAATGTGATTGGTACATGATAGAGCAGGGTTTAGGGCTGTTGTACATAGGATCGCTATGAGTCGCAAGCAACAAATGGAAAATATATAGTAAGAACTTGGCTCTTTCAGGGATTGTGAAAAAGACTATTAAATGGTTCTTTATTTTTGTTTCCCATTTTTGTTATTTATCATTGAATCAGAACTGACCATTAACTGCATGGAAGGAAATTGCCCATATTTTTCCCATTGTTTTCCCTAGTCTACTTGGTTTGGCTTTTTTGTTTGTTTGTTTTCAGTTTCTGGTTTGGTTTTTTGTTTTGTTTTGGTTTTTAGGGTGTGTGTGTGTGTGCGCGCACGCGACGCGCGCGTATAGTCAAATCGGATCTGACTGGTAGAGGAGATTGTCCCTCCTTCTCCAGCAGAGCATCAGGTAGATTCAAACAGCACACCTCTGGGATTGCAGTGCAGCTTCTTGCCACTAGGCCACGAGAGCTTCCTCCCCTAGTCTACCTGTAATAAACTGGTGTCAAATTGATTCCAACTTGTTTGATTATCATAATACATAAAATATTTAAAAAAAATTCTACCTCATTCCTTTTGATAAAAAACAGGTTACCATCATGTACTATGTAAAACACCTTTTCTTTCTGTAATGTAACATTTGCATAATTAGCCAGATCTGAACGATTTCCAGGAAAAGGCAAACTACAGAAATTGAGGAATTAGTATTAGAATCTAACTCACAGCTTCTAAAATAACTAATATTTTTTTCTTTGAAAATTAGGACTTGAAACTCAAATAATATTCACAACACTTAGTGAACAGAGAGATTGTTGTTATTGTTGTGGTGGCGGTGGTGGGAATGTATGATCGAGTTGAAAGCAACGCATAGCTGACCCTCCAGCGGGTTTTCAGAAGCAGCTATTCAAACAGGAGGAGATTGTCCTTTCTTCGTCCACAGAGCAGCTAATGAATTCAAGCAGCCAGATTGTTGCCACTAGGCCACCAGAGAACTCCAGAGAGGTTATACATGGATTAATAATTCCAAGTACATGACTGTTGTGCAGACTCTCAGAGTGGTCAGTTAGGGCTGTGTTTTACACTTGAGAAGACTGGAGTACGTTTTATTTAGACACAGTAGCACATGAATAAATTTCTATTGAAAGCAATATATAACTTCCCATTCATGCAGAAAAAAATCATTGACTTATTAACTGAAACCACATGGGAAATGTAAAGGTAATCATCATTTTGCATATGTTCCATTGTGATATACAAGGACAGAATAAAAAGCTCAAGGACTTAAATGAAATTAAATAAGCAATACATTTTTTGTCTTTTTTTTTTTTTTTAGATTAAATCAGTTTCAACTCGTAACAATCAGGGTAACAGATTGAAACTATATCTGTTCCTGAACCATCTTCACAATTGTTAACTCTGTGTTTGATACCATTGTTGTCACTTCAAAGTATACCAGTATCATTAAAGGTCTTCCTCTTTTTGCTGACTTTCCACCTAATTTATAAGCAAAATCAACTTTTACTCATACATTGAAAGGTGGTAGATATTAAAGGGAAAATAACAATACTGCTATCCAAAGATCAACTTAGTATTTAAAGTGTATTTAACATGAAGGTGAAAAGAGAATATTTATAAATTAATAAGAAATGTTTCTCTTGACTAGTTGTATTTCCTGGGAAATAAAAAGGAAATGCTTAGAGTGACAACAATGAACATTTAATTAGATGAAAATTAAATATAAGGTTTTGCCTCTTTTTAACATAAAACAGGGAGAATATAGAATTCATTCTATTTTTATTCTATAATTAATAAAGTAATGAAAATGGAGATTATAAAATGTATTAATACCATTATTTTAGTGGCTTATTTTACACTAGGCTCATCAATGTTTTGAGATTTCTTCCTACAATCAAGACTCTCTCTGAATTTCACCTTCTCTTTAAAGGTCTTAACTCTTACTGTTTTTCTTTCCCAAGTTCCCAGATATTTTATACCTACATTATTATATCATTGATTATCCTCTAAGAATTGATATATTCAATGAAATGCCAATTATTAACTTATTTTATTGGGAAAGGCCATGTTTTATTCATATTTTTCACCACTCATATTTGGTAACATGTATGAATGAACAGTAAGTATAAACAGAATGAAATATAATTGAATATACAATTCCACGTGGTTGTCAAGTTTCTGTGAGATTAACTTATTTGTGAAAACCATTGCATCACGTAAATTATCTAACATATAGCTATTATTGGTCTGTTGAAACACAAGAGGAAATAACAACAGTCAAGTTGGTAAGTAATAACCTTTTCCAAATACATATTATAGTGTTTGTTATGTGACATGTACCCAATTAATTCTATCTGCTGAAGTTGTGCTGCTGCTAATAATACTAATGATTATTGAAGATGTTATCTTGTGTCTGTATTAACCTAATACCCTAGGTTCATAAATTTAGGGCATAAAATATGACATGCTTTTAATCTCAGAACTTAATTAATTAATGCTGCAATAATCTTATATAGCTCTTCCTTCCTTATATTTTATCCATTCATCTATTTTAATAAATATTTAAAAAACACAATTTCATGCTATCTCACTTTGATAGTACGGGAATACTGGAGTAAATGAATCATATAATCTCTGCCAAAATAGTTTCTAGAGACAAACAAATATTGAACATGTAATTAAAATTATGACAAGTACCACAGCATGAAAACACTGGTGATTGGATGGTGATATTAAGATGACTTATGCCAGACTGAAAACTCAGGGAAGGCTATCCTGAAGACATGCAAAACCAACTCATGACTTGGAGTGAACTAGATTCAAAAAAGTTTCCTGGAAAGAAAGGAAAGTCTTAGTAAAAGATACAACTGAAAAGGAATGTTTGAAGGACAGAGAGAGAGGTTGGAGCTTTTGAGGAACTGAAACATCATTTGATTCAAAGTGAGATAATGCAAAATGAATTTTTAAAGTCAGACAGGATCTTAAAACTATGTCAAGAATTTAGATTTATCTTCAGGGTTGGACATTCTAACAAGTTCAATGAGGCAAGACAAAGAACTAAAAGTCATACTGATTTAAGCTGAGGAGAAAAGAACTTTCTTGTCTGCAGATGATATGAGTGTCTATGTAGAAAATCACCAAAAATATACAAAAAAGCTACTAAAGTAATACATAAGTTTATTTAGATAACAGAATATGAGATAAATAATGAAAGCCATATTCTTATACTGTATGTTTCAAAGGCTGTATAGTGGAGTGGACTTGGGGGAGGGATTGTATAACAATGAAAGAATTTTTCTTTTAGTTTTCAAAGAGAAGAGCGAACTGGAGGGAAGGGGTGGGCAGGAGGAAAAGTACAACACTGAATGAATGGAAATCCAAAGTTTCTGTAAACTTTCATTAAAATTAATAATAAAAAGTGTCAAAAACAAAAAAGAAATATTGTATGTAAAGGTTAATAAAATATATATCATTTCTCCATACCTATTCAATCTGTACACTGAGGAAAGTGTTCAAGAATTTAGGCTCTATGAAGAGAAATGTGGCATCAGGATTGGAGGAAGAAGTTCATCAGTAACCTGTGTTATGCAGATGAAACAACCTTGATTGTTGAAAGTGAGGAAGACTTGAAGTCCTGGCTGCAGAAGATTAAAGACTACAGCCTTTAATATGGACTGAATCTCAATGAAACAAGAATTCTCAGCACTGGACCAGTACGAAACATCATGATAGATGGATAAGAGAAGGAAATTGTAAACAAATTAATCTTACTTGGATCCACAATCAGTAGATTTGGTACCAGCAGTCAGGAGATCACAAAACGTATAGGAAAATCTGCAATCAGAAACCTCTTCAATTTTTGATGAGCAATGATGTCAATTTGAGGACTAAGGTGTACCTTGTTCTAACCAGTCTTTTTCAATCACTTGCTATTCTTAGAGCTGGACAATGATTAGGGATGACAGACGAACTGCTGCTTTTGTTGGAGAAGAGTGTTGAATATCCCATGGACTACCAAAAGAACAAACAGATAAGTTTTAAATGTGTTTCAGCCAGATTGTTTCTCGTAGATAAAGTTGATTAAAATTTGTGTCCCATACTTTGAGCATGTTGATAGGAGAAGTTATTCATCGGAGAGGGGCATCATGATTGGGAAGAGGAAAGGGACAGTGAAGGAAGACATTCAACCAGATGGTTTGACACAGTGACTGCAACAGTGGGCTTAAGTGTGTCAGAGATTGTGAAAATGGTACTGGATAGGACAGGGTTTAGATCTACTGTTTTTAGAGTCATTGTGAGTTGTATTTGACTTAACAGCACCTAATAACAGTAATTTTATATTTTTAATAAACCATACTTAGGTTTTAACATGTATATCCTTTCCTACACATTGAAACACAAGCAATGTAAAGCAAAACTGTAACATACATTCCAAAAGATTTCTTTTCCTTATTAATCTGTTATTGATGTTGTTGTTAAGTGCCGTAGAGTCGCAGACTACTCATAGCGACCCTATGAAAGAGAGTCCTCGACACTTGGGTGACTTTCATCCTTTCTCCAGGTTCATAGGGTTTCTGGAGGCAAGGAAGTTGATGCCACTCTTCCTTCCAATTATTAATCTAGAAGCATTTTTTAAATTCCTATACTATTAGCACAGCTGAAGAGAGTATGCGTGCACTGAGAGAGGATTGTATAGGAAAGCCATTTCTGTATTTTACACGGACTTTTAAAATAAATTTTTCATACTGGTTTACATATAACATTCATAAAGTTAGTAAGCATTGTTTCTCACACACCATATCTTTTTCCTTTCCTATACTCATCCCTCCCTCCATTCACCATATTAAATGATCCTATGATTAAGCCCCTTTCCCCTTCATGGATCCTCATACTCATTCTACAACAATGATACAAAATTTGCAATTATATAGCATTTGTCTTTACGAAACTGAGTTACTTCACTCAGCATAATGTTCTCCAGTCCCTCCCACGTTAGGTAGTAATTTACAAAATCATTGCTCCTGCGTGTTGTGCAGTACTCCATTGTGTAAATGTACCATAATTTCTCAATCCATTCCATTGTGGGTGGGCATTTGGACTGTTGCCATGTTCTTTTGATGAAGAATAATGCTGACTTTTATATGAACAACAAGACACATAAATAGGAAAAGCAATGGGAAAAGAGCTGGTGATATTATGTATCTGTAGTATGTGCATGTGTTTAGGGAAATAAGCCCTTATGTGGATTTAGAGAGACAAAGGTAATATTTTGAATGTGATAAATTTCTAAACCACCACTCATCACTGACACAGTCAAGAAAGAACAAGGATGTTCTGCAATATGGATTTAGATCTTTATTCGACCTTTTTTTTTGTCCGAAGCAAGGGGTCTGTGGGGGTTTAGCCTCCAGGGAGTTGAGCTGGTAACTCAAAGGTCAAGCTTTCTGCAAGTTCTAATCCACAAGAGGGCTGCAGTAAAATAAAGGAGGGTAATCTCCTCCTTTACAGCCTCCTTCACAGTGTGCTTTACGGCCTCGGAAACACAAGAGCAGCTATGAGTCAGTTCCAACTCAGGAACAAAGCCCTCTTTTGAGTCCATCCTTGGGCTAGGGAAGTATATACTCACTAATGACTCACTTTCTTACCATGCTTCCCTCCTCCCCAATATAGACACAAATCTAGATGAAGAAGGCCAATTTATAAAGCCTGTAGGGGAATAAAGTGATGAAGTCAAGATATGAGGATCACTTCTTCCTCACTCTCCCCACCTTACAAGCAAAGTAATTCACCAACTGTTTGATCCTAAATCACTAGATGATGTATAAAACCATGTGCCAGTGTTGTGTTGCAAATGACAGATGCAAAATGTAAATAAAGTGCGTATTACGGTCTCAAATAGGGGACTTGCAGGTTTCTCTAAAAATGTTTTGCCGCTGAATATCGATAATAGTATGATAGTCACATACCCGAATATTAGGTAGGTACCTTTACAATGTTGTTGATGCTAAGTGTCATTGAGTTGACCTATGAATCATAGAAACCCTATAAATGACAGATCTGGACCTTGCTATATCCTGCATCATTCTCAAGATTGCCACCAAGGTCAAGTCCATTGTGGTTGTCCTTGTCATAATCCATCTTTTTGAGTGTTTTCCTTTACTTTGCTGCTCCTCGACCTTTAGTGTCTTTTGTCAAAGACTGGCTTCTCCTGAAGCCATACATAAAGTAGATGGTGCAGTTTTACCATTTTTGCCTCTAAGGAACACTCTGGTTTCACTACCTCCAAGATAGACTTGCTCCTTTGGAAATCCTTGGGACATTCAATAGGCTGCCTGTAATAATAGTCCCTCATAATCTAACCAGAAATAGAACACATAGCTACAAATATAACTAAACTATAAATGCAATGCAAATTGTTGTTGTTAAGTGTTGACATGTCAATTATGATTCATAGTGACCCTATAAACAATAGTTCTGTAACTTGTCCTATCATGAAACAACTCCACTATCTCTGAGACATCTGCTCTTATCACCACCATCATTGTGCCAATCAATCTCATCTAGGGTCTTTGTCTCCTCTGCTGACTTCTATCCTTCCAAGTATGGTGTCCTATGAATCTCAAATAACCCAATGTCTTGACTACATTTGAATGAGTATCTGAAGGATTACATTTTCTCTGGGGTTCATCTAATAAACATTTTTCACTTGCATCCCCTCATGTTATATTTTATGTAATCATGTTTTCTGGAAGTTTCACAATAAAGTAGTTCATAATGCTCTGTTCTTTTTTTAAAAAATTTTGCTTTAATAAAATGAAAAATGCAAAAAAATATCTATAGGAAGGAATTTTAAGTTTCCCATAATATAAGGAAAAGAGCTGACATTGTTGTGATCATAAGTTATATAGAATTTTATAGTCAAAAAATTAAACTGACAATGCAGTACTTGAAAAAGAGTAATAACTATAATCTTTAAGAGTATTTCTTGAGAAACAAAGCAGGTTAAAAGTTATCACACTGGTAGAGAATAAAAGATTGCTACCTAGAAGTAAACTCATATTTATTGATGTTAAAAAAATAGAAAATATTTCTCAACATGAGGGAGACAAAAAACAACACTTCACAGCTTAGAGACATGCTGTTTGAAATTACCCCATGGGAAGAAGAGAAATACAAAGGTGTTCTCTAGATAGATTTTGATCTCTGCAAGGATTCGAATTGTAATGATCAGAGGGCATTCTAAAATGCCTCAAAAATCGTTAAACCAAAGGATAACTTAGCCAGGACAGCCTTTATCTCTTCAAGATTTAAGACCAGGGAGCAAGTGTTGTGAGTTACCAGAGTACTAATAGTTTTAAATGCATGAAGATGATACACTAAACAATTGGAGACCTTTGTCTGTTAGGGTAATTGTCTGCTCGGCTTGGTTTAACAAATACCCACATTTAATTGTGCATATTATACACTCCTTTTAAAAAATAGATAAGATCAAATTTTTACAAAGTAAATGAGATATAGAATTCCATACAACACAAAAACAATAGTTCTGAAAATGCAGTTTGGTTTGTTGTCTAAATAAAACAGGGCACTAACTCTTAATGGAAATGCACACTTTATTTAATATAGTTGATTTCCACAACTATTATTGTGTAAATATTAGGAATAATGTATTTTATTTTTTCTTTAAATTTTAAAAAATGAAAGACTGGAGATTGGAAAACCTCCCACTCACTAATTAGTGCTAAAATCAGATAAATAATGAATAGTGAACACCGTGTGGAAGGAGAGGTAGAGAAAATTCTACCTGTCCACTTTGTGTTCTCTACAGTATGATGTATATTCTCATGTATTTTGTAAGTCTATATTATATTTTTTAAGGGATTTTTGGTGACCTAGTTGTAAGAAGCTGTACTTCTAACCTGAAGGCACGTGGTTAAAATCCATCAGCAGCTCCACAGGAGAAGGGTGGGCAGTCTCCTCCTGTGTGATTAACTGCCTCTGAAAACCCACTGAGGGTCAGCTGTGGGTCACCTCTGACTCAATGGCACACAACAGCAACACATATTCCAATTTACAACTCTTCATATAGTTACCAACTTAGCATCAATATTGACAATATACATATATAGAAAATGCATTTTATTGCTTGTTATTGTTGTTGTTATGTGAGTCGCCTACGCTACACCTCATAGTGACCCTGTGTACAACAGCCCTAAACCCGGCTCTCTCCTGTGCCAATATCAGTCTCTAGCACACCTACCCAACTGCCCCAGACACTGAATTAATCCACCTCATAGAGGGTCTTTCTCTCCTTTGCTGTCGCTCCACACTCCCAAGCATGGTGTCCCTCTCCAAGGATTGATCCCTCCTTGTAACATGTCCAAAGTATGTCAGATGTAGCTTCAGAAGTCTTGCCTCCAAGGAACATCCTGGCTTAACCGTCTCTAGGAGGATACTCTTCTCCAACACCACAGCTCAAAGGCATCAATTCTCATACTATCATCCCTAGTCATTGTCCAGCTCTCTGACTCACAGCAGGTGACTGCAAGGACCATGGTCTGTATCAGGTGCACCTTAGTCTCCAAGATTTTATGGCTTAGAATAATTTATATGTTCCTCGACAATTATTTGATATTGATATTTACCACCTGAGATCATCTTTATTGCTTATTTAATTATCTCAAACAATTCTTCCTTTCAATAGCCATTATCTAAACTGGACCTGTAATTTGCAATACGGTTGGTAAGATTATTGTTTATTTCTAATTTGTTCCTTAACTGATTGGAAATAGAATTTAAAGTTGCAGTGACTTATACTAGTATCTTTAAACATTATTAACAGCAAGCTCTGGACTATTCAGGTAATCCTTCCACTGTCTGGTGGCATAGTTCTTACCGAGTTGTACTGCTAAAACAACAGACATGTCTTTCTGGCGTTTGGAATCCACAAAGGCAATCATCTTCCACTAGGAATTTGGGCAATTTTCTCCCGCCCTATCAATAGCTTCAGAAACCCAATGGAAGACTGGTCAATCAAAAGTCAGTTCTCACCACACAGCAATAAGTTTGTTTGAAATTTTTGAGGCTTCACTAATATATTCTTATTTGACTCTCTTAAATCTGAGGCTTATTCAGAGACAAGATACAGACTTCTAGCCAGAAAGCTTCCGGCTTTGTGACAGTCTTTCTTGCCTCATTTTTCTCATTGGAAAAAAAAAAAGAGTAGACTGGAACAAACTAATTTCAAGGTCTAGTCAACATAAAAAATGCAATATAATAAATTTAGTCAAGTTATGCACTGTAATGTTTTCTTCAGGGATTTCTAGTAGTTTAATGGTAAAGGATGTGTTGCCAACTCAAAGGCACATGGTTCTAATCCACCAGCTGCTTTGCAGGAGATAGATGGGCAATTTCCTCCCTTGGGTTTTACTTCTTCTGATAACCTGCTCTAAGGTCATCAGTACAATTGTATTTCATTGCTGAAAATACTACTTTATTTCCATTTTAATGTAAGTTCATGTGTTTTAATGTATCAAAATGTTAATACTCATGAAATATTCTAGCCAAAATTAAAAACCTTTTAAAGTTCTAGATATAGGTAAACCTATAAATGTAAGGAGTTCTGGTGGCGTAGTATAGAGAGAGTTGCATTACTAAGACGAAGACAGTGCCCTTTCGGCAATTCAAATTCACCAATAGTGCTGTAGGGGAAAGGTGTGCAATCTTCTACCAAGTGATTTACAGCTTCAGAAATCCACTGGTGGGTCATTCTAAGTTGATTCCCACCGGATGACCATGAGTTTTGCTTACTAAGCATAAACTTAAAATGTTTTTGACATCTTAGAGTTTATTTGAGGAGATTTTGTGGCCTAGTTTGCACTGTGCCACACTGCTGCCTAAAAGGAAGAGCACTGGTGGTTTGAATCCACCAGCAGCTTCTCAGGAGAAAGATGTTCAGTACCCCTCTACAAAGATTTACAACTTGGCCAACCACAGAGGGTTGCTATGAATATTGGGTCTGAATGACAGTGATTGAATTAAAGTATCTGTCTGGGTGTCTAAGATCTATCTTTCAGATGTCTTTCCTAGCCAATAATTAACTGTTAATTTTGTGCAAAGAAATAAATTATTGTATTAAGGAGAGAAGATGAGGATGACATATGAACACCACCTTACTAGAGGCTTATATAAGCACATGGGACCTCCGCACTAGATGCTTTCTCCTGTGGAACACTTCCTCACATGGGACAACACATCTAGTTGCATCCAGTCTGGCCCAAGGTTCACCACTCGTTTCCACACCACCAGCCTGCCTCACGCACAGTCACCATCTAGCTGCACTATAGCTTACAGTCCATAGGATTCTAGCCTATCACTTACTAGTTTCTGCAAAACCAGTCTGCGTATCTATGGTCACATGAGTCATGCTCCTTCCAGGTCTGAACCTCTGAGAGACCGGGCAAATCACTGAACCCAAGGGACATAGAGAAGCTAGGGAAGTGAACAAAGGAGAAGCTGTTGATCTGGGAAATCATGGACATATACATCAGGTAAGGCATTTGGCACAATATTAACTCTAAAGTTCTTATAACTAGTCTGCTACTCATCTTAGCAGAACAAATTATAAAAAACATTATGTAACAAGATTTTGTTGACAGTTAATTTAGTATAATCTATATTTTAAAGAAGGAAGTCTGGTAGTCTAATGGTAAGGAACTGCTCTGTGAACCTAAGGTCAAGTGGTTCATATCCACTCACTGCTCTGCAGAGAAAGATGGTCATTCTCCCCTTATGCTATGTAGAGCCCCTGAAAAGCCACTAGAGGGGCAGCTATGAATCAGTTCTAACTGGATGACACATGAAAATAACAATGTATTAAAATACATGTTAAGTTGTTTTAAACTTTGTTATATTTTTCATGAAAACCTTGGGGGTGAACACATTATAGAGTTTATTTGCAAATTTGTATAACACAATTGAAATAATATTATACTGTAATAACTTATTTTTTAATAACTTTTATTTTAAAATTTATATTTTCATCTTTTTATTACTTAGACATTGATTATTCATTTGGTCTAATTTAAACATTTCCACACTAATAAACCCTTCACAATCAACTTTTAATAGTTATTTTAAAAAATCTAGGTGAAAAATCCTATTAATAAATGTATTAATGAAAAGATGACAAGTAAAATGAATAATTGTGCAGATTTATAAAAATCTTAGTATTCTGACTTTGTAATACTTTTGGAATCACTCTGTACTTCCCATTACCACTGCTGTCAATGTAGAACAAATCTTCATTATTTCATGCCTGTTTCATTAATATCTTTTGAATCTCCTGCTTCTAATTCTTTCCACTTCATTTTTTTCTGCAAATTTTCACAGATTAAGTTTCCTAAAAACTTAAAAATTCTAAAAGGATTTTCTTCATGATTCTTTCTAAACCAAACTTATGTATAATAACTTTACAATACTGATGATGCTACATCTGGTTTCTTCTCCTTAACATAGGTTTCTGACTAGCATATTTCAGCTACATCCACTTTTCAAAGCAGATAGACTCCTAATCAATGTCTCAGTAAAAGCATCTTCTAGAAGAAATCTGTTAACTATTTATCTTCACAGTGGAATGCCTACCTTATCATTCTCCATATTTATTCATGTGTGGATCATAACAAACTGTGACTGACTCTGAGAAGAATGGGAATCCCAGAACATTTAATTGTGCTAATGC
>NW_006400011.1:991966-993926 GCF_000299155.1 Elephantulus edwardii
GCTATGAGTCGCAAACGACTCGACGGCACATAACAACAACAACAACATGAATATCTGTGTGAAGTCACATTTTATATAAAGTCATTTTATAAGTAAAATAGGTAAGGGCTTCAATTACTGATCTCTAGTGTTATACAACAAGCTCTGTGGCCTATTGAGAAAGGAGTTGCTAACAAAAAAGTAATTGGTTCAATCTACCAGTTTCTCTGGTTAAAGGTGGGACCTGTTCGACCATATGATTTAAAACCTCTGAAAACCGAATGGAGGGTCAGCCATGAGTTTGTTTGGACTCAGTGACACATTGCAACAAGAATAGTGTTGTAGAAAAGCATATATAGAAAATGAAAACACATATTTTTAAGTTTTCTTTCCTAATTAATCTATTTATAATTTTAATATTATGATAGGCACATTGAATCAGCAGTTTCTTAATATAAACATCTTTAGATGGAACCTTAAGTTTTTAAGAACATGGAAAACACAGTATATAGGAATTAAGCCCAAGCCTACAGTGCTATATACTCCAGCTTCTGAAAAATTACCATGGCTAATTGAGGTGGTGGCTGTAACAATAGAATTAAGCTTGGCTGTGATGGTGAGGATGATGTGGGATAGGACAAAGTTCGTTTCTGTAGTTGATAGGATCACTATGAGTTGTGTTGATGAGAGAGCGAGAAAGAGAGAGAGGATAGAGACTGAGAGAGAGAGTACAGAGGCAGAGAGAGAGAGAGCGAGAGAGAGCGCGCGAGCGAGGGAGAGTGAGAGCGAGAGTGAGCGAGAGCTAGCAAGAGAGAGAGAGAGAGAGAGAGAGAGCCTCCAAGAGATACTTTTGGTCTTTTGACAATCCTTGGAATGCGCAATATTCTCCAACACCACAGTTCAAAGGCATCGATTATTCTGCTAATCATCCTTATTCATTGTTGATCTCTCAGATGCTTAGTAAGTGATTACAAAGGGCATGGTTAGTTAATGTTAAGTTAGTATTTGACATTTTTTTGACTAATGATTTTGAGCATCTCCAGTGATTCTTTCCCTACATATAGTCAATGTGATTTCTATGCAGTTCATCTGGTGAAGTCCCTGGGTAATGTTGCCGTTTTTGTCTGTTGTTTTTAAAAGGTATTTTGTGGTGAATAAATCATCGAGCACACAAAATTAAATCATTTGATTTCTTGCCTGACTTCTGTCACCAATTTTGCACTTTGCAACTACAATTTCTTCTTCATTGTTTCCAATTTTTGCATTCCAGTCACCCATTATCACTAACACAGCTTAATTGAATCTTTTATCAACTTAGAACTGCAAAATTTGGTAAAAATCTTCAATTCCCTTCTCTTTTACATTAACTTTTGGCAAATATATTTCAATAATAGTCACATTAACAGGTCTTCCTTGTGTGCATAGAGATAGTATGCAATCACTCACAACATTGTACTTTGGGATAGAACTTGAAATTGTCTTTTTTAACTATGAATGTAACCCCATTCTTCCTCTGTTTTTCAAACATGGCATAGTATACCATGTAATTGTCTAATAATAATGTTTCACATTATTATTCATTCACATTTATTTCATAAAATCATTCTCATGCATTATGTTTTATAAGGTTAATCACCATTGGACCTTGAGCATCATTATCCTGTCTTTTCACCAGATTCCTTCCCATTTATTTCCCCTACTCATTCCACCCATCAAACTGTGTAAGCCCGTGATTTTGCCCTTTCACATCCCCAGCCCTCCTGCTTTGACTTCTCATACATGTTTTAATAGCTATCCTTCTATTTTTACAATAATGGTCTTATGCACTATTTGTCCCTATTGTTGTCGTTGTTGTTGTTATGTGCCGTCGAGTCGTTTGCGACTCACAGAGACCCTATGGACAACAGCCCTAAACCCTGCTCTATCCTGTACCAATCTCATTGCCTCTGAGACACCCATCCCGATTACCCCAGTCACTGAA
>NW_006400011.1:995527-1008527 GCF_000299155.1 Elephantulus edwardii
GACTGTTAATTCACTCAGCACAATGTTTGCCAGCCTCTCCCAAGTTACAAGGTATTTTTTTTAATAGTTGCTCCTGAGTTCTGCATTGCATCCCATTGTGTGAATGCATCATAATTTCTCAATCCATTCCATTGTGGTTGGACATTTAGATTATTTCCATGTTTATGATGAATAACACTGCTATGAAAACTAGTATATACAAAATATTCATTCTTTCAATTTGTTTTTTATAACTTCTGGTTTTTCTACGTGTATACTACAAACACTCTATGTTCCAATTCTTAACAGATGTTTCAAGCTATTTCTTCTAATTTTGACTGAGTTCCAGTCATGTCTCTATCTCTAATACTAAATAAGTATATGGTGGTGTTATTGGGGGGGGGAAATAACAAACTTGCCTCCCTGTTTGATAGTTGTCCAATCTCCTATCTCTTTGCATTAATTCTCTTACTTAAGGAAGACCACCATTGATAAAAGAAGTCTTTTAATCTCTTTTTTAAAAAGCAAGATAAAATGTGGTGTTTCTAAATAATAACTATACACCCAAAGCACTTTACGTAACATATACAGCATAATCTATGCATAGGTATTAATTTAACTTAACATTTTAAATGTAAAAATATTATCCAAATACTTTAAACTTATTCTAAAGACTATGCCATAACATTTTCATCAATACCCAAGAGCACTGAGAAGGAATTTGGATTCATCAATTAAGCATGAATAATGATGCAAAAATTAATTTTTAGAGTAAGTTTTGTTTTGCAGTAAAAGGTGTTAGAGTTTTTGGTGAGTGTAATACTGAATCAAAGTGACGTAGCTAAACACTAAGATGCAGAGATGATTGAACTCCATTAGATGATTATGCCATTAGTTGACGGCTAGGAGCAAGAGTTTGATTCCCCTTGTAGCCCCATGTCTTTCATATACCGGACAAGATCTCGCAGAAGGAATTTTGACTAACTTTCATTGCTGTGGTGACTGCCAGACAGTGAGTCAGGAAGATTCTGTGGAGCTGTAGCAGCAGCGTGTGTTGCGATGAACATCAAGAGACAAGCTGAAGGATGAAGAGAATAAGATTTGTATTAATGGTGAAAAAAGTGCTGCTGTGTGGCTATTCAGGAAGTTAAAGACTGACTTAATCTCATGTAAATGTGAATTCAAGAGTATAAATTCAAAGGCTTATGATCTCTTATCACAAATTTCAAAACAATAATCACAGTTGGAAGAAATGAAATCTTACACGATGGCTTTGGAATTATATCTTAAAAACACTTTGCAAACTTTACCTTTCTATTCTTGGTTTAAGTAACATTTTTAAAGTGGAAATGTTTTTTGTAAAGGGAGTGATGCAGGAAGGATTTATCTAGCCAAGTGCAAGTGTGATATGTTGTTTGTTTAAGTGTCATTGAGTCGTAGACGACTCATAGAGACCCATAAAGAACAAAAGACTTTAACACTTGTATAACTTTCTCCAAGTTCATGGGGTTCCTGGAGGCAAACTATTTCAGAAGTGGATGCCACTCCTGCTTGCAAGCTTGTTTTAATTGGGGAGCTCCATCAAACACTGTCTACCATGGGTACCATTATCACATTTGACATATCAGTGTCACAGTGTTTAGCATCACAGCAAACACGAGTTACCTCTGTACAGCAAACGGACAGACAGACTAGTACTATACCACATAGAAGAATGTTTGACCAAAAACAATTAAAACAAAGCTTGAAGGCCGCAGGTTAAAATCACCCACATTTGGCTTGGTAGCATCACTTTCTGCCCACGAGGCCATCAGACTGGAAAAGATGGATATTTGTTCCCATTCCAAAGAAGGGTGACCCAACAGAGTGCGGGAATTATCGAACAGTATCATGAATATCACATTCAAGCAAGATTCTGCTGAAAATTATCCAAAAATGTTTGAAGCAATATGTCAACAGAGAACTACCAGATGTGCAGGCTGGATTTAGAAGAGTTTGTGGTACCAGGGATATTATAGCTAATGTTAGATGAATCTTGGCAGAAAGCAAAGAATACGAGAAGAATGTCTATCTGTGCTTCATTGACTATGCAAAGACTTTTGACTGTGTGGATCACAACAAGCTGTGGCTGACTCTGAGAAGAATGGGAATCCCAGAACACTGGATTGTGCTAATGCGAAACCTATACTTGGACCAAGAGGCAGTCGTCAGAACAGAGCAAGGAGACACTACATGGTTAAAAATCAAGAAGGGGGTCCGTTAGGGAAGTATTCTGCTCCATACCTTTTGAATCTGTATGCAGAACAGATCATCAGAGATGCTGGGCTGTATGAGGGGGAATGTGACATCAGGATTGGTGGAAGAGTCATCAAGAACCTGCGTTATGCAGATGACACCACTGTTCTTGCTGAAACTGAGGAGGACCTGAAGCCCTTGCTACGGAAGGTCAAGGATTGCAGCCTCCTATATGGATTGAAGCTAAACATCAAGAAAACAAAGATTCTCACCACTGGGCTAATTGGCAGCATCAGTATGGATGGTGAAGAGATTGAGATAGTTAACAGTTTTAGTTTACTTGGCTCCACAGTCAACACTCTTGGTAACAGCATCCAGGAAATCAAGAGACAAATTGCATTGGGAAAGTCAGCTGTGAGAGACGTCTCAAGAGTACTGAAGAGCAACGACATCAGGTTGGAGACTAAGGTCAGCCTGATCCAGGCTATAGTCTTCGCAATTATGTGCTATGTGTCAGAGAGTTGGACAGTGAATAGGAATGGGAAATTGATGAGAGATTTGATACCTTTGAGCTGTGGTGCTGGAGAGGACTGTTGACTATACCTTGGACTGCTAGGAGAACAAACAGGTTTTTCCTGGAGAAAGTGAAACCTGAATGCTCCTTGGTGTCAAGGATTCTGAAGCTTCATCTAACATACTTTGGGCATATTGAACGGAGGGACTGGTCTTTGGAGAGGGACATCATGCCTAGCAGAGTGGATGGGCAGCGCACGAGAGGAAGATCTTCAATGAGATGGATCAATTCTGTGACTGGAGCTGTGGGAATCAGTGTGTTTGAGATGGCTAGGTTGGCACAGAATAGAATGGAGTTTAGAGCTCTTGTACATAGAGTTGCTATGAGTTGCAAGCGACTCGATGGCACATAACAACAAAAACAACAACAGACCAACAGAGCTCTCTCTATTCAAAGCAGTTTAGGCATTGCAGAGGTAAAAGATAAGGGTCTCATTTTGAGGTATCTTTCCATAAAATTGTAATACACGCAATCATTCAAATAAAATGAAACCTAGTAGAGCAGCACAATTTTAGAAAAAGGAGGTCCTATTATTTAGATTCTTGACTAGTGAGAGGAGTTTACCAAAGAAGCTTAGAAAAGGTCAGGGATTATACAATGAGATAACTTATTTGAGTTGTTATGTGCTGTCAAACTGAAATTGACTTCCAGCTACAAAGGATCTCAGGTTCTGTAAGATCAAATAGGCTTATCTTTACTCACAGAGCAGCTGGTGGATTTGAACTGTTTACCTTTGGGTTGGTAGCACAGCTTCTGGTCACTTGGCCTTCACTGTTATTATATACCATCAAGTTGAAACCAACTCATATCTGTAGGTTTCCAGAGGCAGTAAATTGCATAGAAAGAAAGTGTCCATCTTTCTTCCCTGGAGTAGATGTTGGATTTGAACCACTTACCTTTAGGTTGGCAGTGCAAGTCCTTAACATAAGTCACCAGAGCTCCATTATTTATCATTATTAGGTATAAATGCTAGAGGATAAGTAGTGAGTAGAGGGCATAAACATGGTTTCAGGGAATTATAGAGACTAGATATTTATGTAATTTCACAGTCACTTTACTCCATTCAGCCAGGTGAATTGTGGGAGGTAATCACCAAGGAAGATGGAGGACTTCGGTTCACATATCTGATTATTCTTTTATTATTATTATTTATGTAATTCTTGAGCATTCTGAATGGACTAAAGAGACCAAGTACAATTAAAGTATGATTAAATATTATGATCAGAGCATTCAAAGGATATAATGTTTTTATTCTGCTCAACAAAATATTTAAAACATGTTTTACAAAATAAATAACTTCGGCGAAAATCCAGCTCTATAGCAAAAGATGTCATTAGCAATTGTTGTATGTGCGATCAAGTCGCTTACGACTCATAAAGTCCCCGTTCTACAACAAGACTATACCCTGCTATATCCTGTGCTAATCTATCTTTGACACCTACTTTCATTACCCCAGTCACCGAACCAATCCATCTCATCGAGGGTCTTCCTCTCCTGCACTGTCCTTCCACCCTCCCAAGCATGATGTCCTTCTCCAAGGACTGGTCCCTCCTTGCAACATGTCTAAATAATGTCAGACGAAGCTTCAGAATCCTTGCCTCCAAGAAGCAGCCTGGTTTCACACTCTCCAGATTGAACCTGTTTGTTCTCCTAGCAGTTCATGGTATATTCAGTACTCTTCTCCAGCACCGCAACTCAAAGGCATCAATACTCCTTCTATCATCCCTGGTCAAATATATGTTCCAACAACTAGAGGAGGAAATAGAAGATTTCTACCAACTATTACTTACTATTAGGAATTAACTAATTTTTATATAATTTGGCGTAGAAGTACAAAGGTAGAAGAGTCAAAGGTAAAGTTAAAATCATAAAGCACCTTGTAGTTTCTGCTGAAAACTTTTCAAACAAGCCGAGCCCATATAAATAATATAATGGCTTCAACAAAAGGCATAAACTGTCCTTACCCAACATGATATAAGAGATATGCTTGTTCATTCATGACAAAAACATTAACGTCTCAAAACACTCACATATGCAGTAACTTCATGATGAGCAGATCTGAGTGGGAACCCTGAGCATCCTCATCTTATTGGTCCGAAGACCATTCCTCATTTCCATAAATTCTGTTCCTTAAGGTTATGTAAACACCTACCTCCTCACAACCCTTGTCCTCTCCATCCTTTTCCTTTCAGAGAATTATCCATTCCTCTCTCTGGAACATATTAGCTTTACTTTTCCCTATTACTCTAGCTAATATGCCTTTACTTTCCCTTTTGTTCCTATTTCCATGCTTTCTTTCCTTGCAAATTGGACTCTTGATATTAGAGTCCATGACTCTGATCACACTCGGCTTGTTGGAACAAAGCCTTGGCCCATGTTGGGACTACTCAAGTAAATGATACAATGTCTCTTTTAAGAGCCACTAACATTTCTGAAACACTGGGCCATGGCCCTTTTAGGAGCCACTATAATTTCTGTACACTTTGTGCCGCTGTGGTGCCTCCATTCCTGTTGTCTTCCACCCAGCTCAATTATTTAAGCAGGCAATGGAGATGGAGTCAGGGGACTCACCACTTGGTAACAGTGTGAAAGCAATATTCTGGTGTGTTTAGTTCTAAATCATAAATTGATAGAGCAGCAGACTAAATGCTATTGAATTCTGCCCTCTTGAAAGTCGTAAATTTAATTGGTGTGCATTATGATTTTGTAAAGATAAAGATTTCTAGACATATTTATTCCCACCTGATTTAAAATTTGAGGGGCAAAAGATTTCAGAAAAAAATTATAAATATTGACATTAAAAAATAAATCAGAAAAGTGAAATTGGAATATTTATAGCAACATTTTTATAAAACAAATGAACTAAACTAAAATTGATGTAGTAGTTGAATGATTTTGCCATATTTCTTTTTAAAGTGCTTTTTTCCAGATTATAAAAATAATATGGAATTATTTGGGAAATAAGGAAATCAGGAGTAATGAAATAAAAGTGCTAACATTAAGATGCCAAGTATAATCAGACCTGTGTAGTACTTCATAGTAATTTTTATAGTATTGAAGGAATATTAACTATATAGTAACATGTTATCTATAATTTAAAGTAATTTAATTATTATATAACTTAATAATTATATAATTAATATTAATATATTTTAATTTTAGGTGTATTGCAATATTTGTATGGTATCACATCTCATGTGATTCACATAATTTACTTAATGCTTCTTATAAATTGGCTGTTTAAATTATATTTTATTTGTCTTCAAATAGCATTTAATTTGGCAAGTCTACTACAGAAGAACTCTTTCTTCAGCTCTTTTAAAAGCAAAGCTGTCACTTTGTGGGCTGAGCTGTGCCTGACCCAAATCACGGTATTTTAAATCACTTCATAAGCATGTGAGAGTTGGATAATATGTAGGAAACTGAAGAAGGATTTATGTCTTGGAAGTATAGTATGGTAAGACTTGCAGATTAGCTTCTTACTACTAATAAGACACCAGTAGAGGATGAACTATAAGGAAGAAGATTTTCAATAGGGTACATTAACACAGTGACTACAAAAAGTGCAATCAAGGGAGCTCTGATGGCCTAGTGGCAAGAAGTTGCAGTGCCATTCCAAAGGCACGCAGTTCGAATCCACCAGATGCTGTGCTGGAAAAGGAGGGACAATCTCTTTCTGTACCAGTCAGATCCTATTTGATGGTGTACACACACACAAAATAATAAAATAAAAAAATGGAACCAAATATACTAACAATTGTGAGGTTATGTCAGTGTTCTATACTATTCTTTACTATAATGTTATCACTACAAGTCAGAATAGATTGAAGGCCATTTAACAATAACATTAGTTTTTGGTTTATATACTTTAAGTTTTTGTATGGCAGAATCATTCTCTATTTTCCTGAATTCATTTATACACACACACACACACACACGTACACTGAGCGTATTAAAGGACAACATTGCATGTTGTTTGACTTTTTTCCTATTTATCCCACTTGCCTTGTTTATCCCTTCTGCAGTCCTACACGTGACTTCTCACTTCCTTCTTTGATCTTGCCCTTCTTATTTTTTTAAATCAGTGTATAAAAATTAGAAACTCTTTCTGTGCTATTATACTTGATCCAAAATGTTTTTCTCAAAATGGTAGTAAAATGTTCCCTATCCTACTGTTTCTCTGTATAATAAAAACAAACTTTTATTTAAAATGTCCAAAGTGTGAAATTCTGAGTCTCTGGAATCAGTCCTTTACTATCATAGATGGAGAAATTGGTAATCATTATATTCATGCAGGTACTCTTAGCTATTCCTTGTGCCTATTAATGCTTCATTATATGGTCATGAATAATCTACCATTGCATCAAGTAATAATGTGTAGTCTTTTCTATTTAGTCAAATTTCACAAATTATGCTGTGTTAGAATCACATTATAACTTATGTAACATTGCTTTTCATTTTTAATTAAGTTAAGCATTTAGAATATCAAAATTCCTTCACTGCTGAATTGCAAATATTCCTGTAGTTATTTCTCATTTAGTTGTTGGTAATGCTAACTCTGTGAGAGTATTTTACAGCAATGGGATATTTTTAATTCACCATTCTTTCTTGTCAGAATACTAACATGTGGTTGTGCTATTTTGACATGTCATATCATTTTTATATTAGACTTATGTAACATAACAAATAGCTAATCTTGGAATATTAAGATGAGTAGCAGAGAACTAGTTCTTTGTTATTTTATGTTACATATCCAGTGCAGTGAATTCTTATATACCAAACACTTTTCATACCTGATATTATCTTCTGTAGTAGCTTCTGTATGTGAATATGGCACCATCATTATAATGTAACATTATTTTATTGGACTTGATTTTCAACATCCCATTTAGAATACAGACTGTACACAAATTGGATTGTGTTGAAAATCAGTAATAAAGATTCCAGTTATAATTCATTCACTTTACTATTATACCTAGTGATGACTCAATCCACACTCAATAAAGGATATATTTAGCAGGGGGTTAGGAGGTGAAATGAAAAATCAAATATTTAGATCAAATAAAACCTTTCTAAAGCAAGCAGTACAGAAAATCTTCCCTCCACACTTATACCTGCTTTTCCTCTATTTAAGATCTATACTGCAATGAGTAAACATTTACAAAAAATTCTTGTAAATAATTTCTTAGGGAGAGTTACATGACAATCCAGCTCTTTAGATTGTTATCTGACACAGTGGGGCAGTAGAATTGAAAAAAATGCATTTTAAACCAGACCAGCTAGAGTGAAATGTTTTCACTCAAGTTCTTTTTGCAGATCTCACACATTTGAAGAAGGAGTTCTGGTGGCCCAGTCAGTAGGCAGTTGCAATGCTAGTCAAACATCTCTCTTCTCTGGTAGATTGAAACCACGAACCATTCACAGAAGAAAGGTGACACCTCCCTCCTGTGCAATCCGAATGCTCTGAAAATCCTCGTCAGGGTCAGCTTCGACTTAGTTCTGATTTGATGGCAATGTATTTGTGCATTTTTTAATGGGTCATGGTGAGACTTTTCAAATATTAGAAATTCCATTGGGGAACACTATGCACAGAAAATCTACTATGAACTGTTGCTGTTATTTACCATAGAGTCAGAACCGACTTGTAGTTGACCTTTCAGCTGGTTTTCAGAGAAAGTAAAGTGCTCGAGAGGGAGACTGCCCATTTTTCTCCCATGGAGCAACTGATGTATTTGAACCATGTACCTGGGCATTGAAACACAAATCCTTACCACTAAGCCACCAGAGCTTCTAGGCACTTCTTATTATTATTGTCGTCAAATTAGAGCCAATTTGCAATTAACCTGTCAGCATATTCTCAGAGGCTGTAAATCACACAGGAGGAGATTGTGCATCTTTCTCCTAAGAAGTTGCTCATGGATTTGAACTTCCAGAGAAGTACTGTCTTTGGGTTAACAGTGTGACTCCCTATGTAACTAGAGTTCCCTATGGGCTAGGCACAGACCAGCAAAATAACCTAAAATTCTCATGAAATCTTAATTTCTACTTACCTGTATTGTTATACTTAGAGAATCTAGGGTAATTCTATGACTATTAGATAAATTCAGAAAAACTTGTTATATCTATTCAATGTAATTGCAAGAAATGCATTTAATTTCTAGAATAAATATTACAAAAATATTATTATACTACTACTCCAAGGAATTAAAAAGCAATAAAATATTGCATTTTAAATAACATTTTTATTTTAATTATGATTTTAAAGAAAGTTTACAGAAATGTTAGACTTTTAATTATTCATAGTTGCACATTTTTACTCCCTCCCTCTTTTCTCCCCCATCACTTCACATTTTTTTACAATATCCATTCATTGTTGTACAATCACCTCCTTCCCTCCAGTCCTGTTTGCAATGTACCTTTGTGCTATTATCTTACATATAACATCTAACCATATATTCCTGTTCAACAGTTCTTTCCTTCATCTATCCCAGTGTAATGTTCGTTATGTGTCCAATCTTATCTTATTCTTCTCTAAAATCCCCATGCCAGACCTGTTTTATAACAGTGGTGCTATGCAGTATTTGTCCTTTTATGACCGAGATATTCTACTCAGCATAATGGCCTCCAGAGTAATCCATGGTATGTAATGTTTTATGAGTATATTGTTTGTCAGTGCTGCATAGTATTCCATTGTATGACTATACCATAATTTTTCTATCCACTCACTTGTGGATGGTCACTTGGGTTGCTATCATCTCTGCTATTGTAAAAAGTGCAGCAATAAACATGGATGTGCATATAATGGTTTGGATGGTGGTTATGTTTACGTTAGTGTATATTCCAAGTGGTTGCATTGTTGGGTCAAATTGTATTTCCAGCTTTTTTATAAAACTCCAAACCACCGTCCACAGTGGTTGCACCATTTTACCTCTCATCAGCAGTGAATAAAGGTTCTAATTTCTCCACAGCATAACCAGCAAAATTGTCTACTATTTTGAACTTTGCTATTGTTGCTGGAGTGAGATGATATCTCATAGTTGTTTTTGTTTGTGTCTCCCTGACAGTTAACGATTTGAAACATTTCTTCATGTATTTGTTAGTCATCTGAATATGTCTTCTTTTTTGAAGTGTTTATTTATATCCTGTGCTCATTTGACAATTGGGTTGTTTGTTTTTTCCTGTTGAGGTGCTGGAGTGTTCTTTACATTTTAGATATGAGTCCCTTATCAGATATGCCATTGTTGTTGTTGTTAGGTGCCATTGAGTCAAGTAAGACTCATAGCAACCCTATTAACAGAAGATCTGAAACCAGTCCTGTCCTGTACCATCCGCTGACCTCCTGACACACAAGAGCCCAGTGCAACAGTTACCTTGTCAATCCATCTGGTTAAGGGTCTTCCTCTTCCTTGCCGACCCTCCACCCTTCCAAACATCATGTCTCTCTCCAAGGAATAGCAGTACCTCCTAGCAATATGTCCAAAGTATGTTCAGTGACACTTCATCATTCTTGCCTCCAAAGGGCAGCACTCTAGCTGTACCCTCTCCAAGACATATCTATTTGCTCTCTTGAACGTTGAATGTTCAGTGCTCTTCTCCAAAAAAGGTATCAATTCTTTTTCTCTCATCCTTATTCATTGCCCAGGTCTCAGATGCATAGCAAGTAATTGGAAAGATCATGGCCTGAATCAGATGCACGTTAGTAAACAAATTGGCATCACTACTTCTCAATAATTTGGAAAAGTCCCTAACTGCAGGTTTTCCTACTGCAATACATCTCCTTATTTCCTGACTGCCCACACCAAGGGTATTAATTGTGGATTCAAGCAAGATGAAGCTGTTGACAGTCAATCTCCTCTTCATCCATCATGACTTGGCCTCTTGGTCCAGTGGTAAGAATTTTTGTTTTCTTGATATTGAGACACAATCCATACTGAAAGCTACATTCCTTGATCCTCTGCAACAAGTGCTTCAAATCCTCCTTTCAGCAAGCAAGATTGTATCATCAGCATAACACAAGCTATTAATGAGTCTCCCTCCAATCCTGATGCCACACTCCTCTTCATAGAGTCCAGCTTCTCAGATAATTTGCTCAACATATAGATTGAACAGGTATGGAGACAAAATACATCCCTGACACACTTCCCTCTCAATTCCAAACCATGCAGTGCTCCCCTGCTCTGTTCACACAGTAGCCTCCTGATCCAGTTATAGGTTCAACATGAGTATAATCAAGTGCTCTGGGATTCACATTCTTTTCAGTGTCAGCCACAAAGTCAAATGCCTTTGCATAGTCAATAAAGCAAAAATAAACATTCTTCTGGCATTCCTTACTTTCAGCAAGATTCCATCTGATGTCAGCAGTGATGTCCCTGGTTCCACAGCCTCTTCTAAATCCCACTTGAACTTCTGGCAATTGCCTATCTATGTACTGTTCCAGCCGTTTTTGAATGATCTTCAGCGACATTTTGCTAGCATATGATATCAATATCGTTTGATAATTTCTACATTTGGTTGGATCACCCTTCTTTGGAATAGAAACAAATATAGACTTTTTCCAATCTGTTGGCCAGACAGCCGTCCTACAAATTTCCTGACATAGACTGGTGAATGCATCCAAGGCTGCATCTTTTAATTGAAACAAGTTAATTAGTATCTCATCAACTCCTGGGCCTTATTTTTGCCAATGCCTTCAGTGCAGCTTCCACTTCTTTCATTACCATTAGTTCCTGTTCATATGGCAGTTCCTAAAATTTTTCAGTGTCAATCAATTGTTTCTGGTACAGTGACTGTGTATTCCCTCCATCTTCTTTTAATACTTTCTGGGTCATTCAGTCCATAGTGTCTTTCAACATTGTGACATGAGGTCTAAATGTGTTTTTCAGTTCTTTCACCTTGAGAAATGCAGATTGAGTTCTTACCTTTTTATTCTTCAATTCCAGCTCTCTGCACATTCCATTATAATATTTTGTTTTGTTCTCCTGAGCTGCCTTAGAGTGCAGATTTACTTTAACATGTTTTCCTTTAGATTTGACTTCACTACCAAATATTTTTTCACCAGCCTGTGTATTTCCTTTTGACCATGTTGAAGAAATATTCTGAGATGGAAAAAAGCAATTTCCAATTTTCTGAAAAATAAAAACATAGCAGGAGGCATCACACTCCCTGATTTCAAATCCTGCTATACTGTCGTGGTGGTCAAGACAGCGTGGTGACAGCCACATAGATCAATGGAGTAGAATTGAGAACCCAGAAGTCAGCTCCTCAGTGTATGCTCAACAGATTTTTGACAAGGAGATGAAATCAGTTAAGTGGGGGAACAACAGCCTTTTAAACAAATGATGTTGACAAAACTGGAAAATACTGCTTTTTATTGTGAAAAATACATTTTGAAGAATGATAATATAGCAAGCATGTTTCAAAAGGTGGAGGGTTGGAGAAAGGAGACCCTCACCAAGTTGGATCAACACAATGACTTTAAAAATGGGCTCAAATGTACCAGACATTGTAAGGATGAAGGGTTCATAGGGTTACTGAGTCATAGTCAAATTGACAACACTTAATACAAATAACAACATAACAATCATTTTAAATGTAAAAATAAATGGGAGCTCTTGATTAGGACAAAAGTAGTATTTCACAGAGAACAACCATTGAGCTATAAACGTGTCTGTCTTGGAGGAAGTACAAACAGGGTTCTGTATAGAGGTAAGGATGATGAAATTTCTTCTTACATACATTGGGCATATTTTCAGGAAGGGTCAATATTGGAAGAAAACATTATGCTCAGAAAGGTAGAAAGGAAGAAAAGAAAGGGCCACCCACAACAAGGTGGAATGACATCGATTGCAACAATGGTCTGAGCTGATCAGAGATCAGGAGGATGGCTCCAGAAAAGGTAAAATTCAAATTAGTTGTTGATAGTGTTGTTATAAGCTGTAGGTAACATGACTGAGCATCTTTTGACAGGACAATTGTGAAAGAGAATAGTTTTGTTAAGGATTCACTCCCTGCCGGGTTTCTGAGATCTTAAATCATAACAAGAGGAGACTGGCTCATCGTTCTTTGACAGAGCTACTCGTGAATTTCAACTACCAGAGAAGGTACAGGTATTGGTTAGCAGCACATGCTGAGGACTGAACCACTAGAGAGCCTTTGAATTAAGCTTGAGAAAATTATGAAGATAGCCATGTGTGAAAGAGAAAGAGAGAGAGA
>NW_006400011.1:1009022-1019415 GCF_000299155.1 Elephantulus edwardii
ATGCATGACAATGAATAAGGAAGATCAAGGGGAAACTGAGAGCTTTATCTTGGGAGAAGGGTAGCCTAGGCTAGAGGCAAGAATAGTCTCATGTGCACGTGAAAAATTTGCTGGGATGGCCTCTTCTTGTGAATGGACATCACGCTTGGAAAAGTAGGGTCAGAGGCTGCTAAAGTGCACCTACCAACAACAGTAAACCTAGATAAAGCATGATAAACACAGTCCAATCACGTATTTCCCAGTACGACTTTTGCATAAAATGGCACTTATTTCATAATAAATATTATTGTTGTTAGGTTTTGTTAAGTACAACTCATAACTCATATCTTCCCTATGAACAGAGGATCTGAACTCCATCCTATCCTGTGCCATCCTCACACTTCCTGACACATTAGAGCCCATTGCAGCAGTCACCGTGTCAATCTGCCTGGTTGAGGGTCTTAATTTCCTTTGATGACCCTCCATCCTTCCCAGCATCATGTCCTTATCCAAGGAATAGCCACTCTTCCACATGCCCAAAGTATATGAGGTGAAGCCTCATCATCCTTGCCTCCCAAGAAAGAGCCCTCTGGCTGCACCCTCTCCAAGACATAATATTTGTACCTGAAATTCCTCAGTGTCAGTCAATACACAAGCTATTATTTTTTTATCTATTCTTTTCTATAGTATATTTGTTGCTATTGTGTATCGTCAAGTTGGAACCCACTCACAAGTGACTGTCTGAGGGTTTTCAGAGGTAATTAATTGCAAGGAAGAAGATGGTCCATCCTTTTCCTGTGGAGCAGCTAGTGGATTTGAACCGTGTTCCTTCAATATTGCAGTGCAGCTTCTAGCCACTATTTCATCCTCTCTTCATGCATTTAATAATGTGTCTCTTGAGTTGGAAAAATATTAGTGTAACAATACCAAAGTATCAGTGACTTATAGAAAAGATTAGTTTATAGGAGTATTATTAAAGGTGGGAGAATTACTTAAGGGAAAATGACAGGATTTAAAGAGTAGAGAAATGTAATGGAAGTCCTGAGTGACAAGAGAAAAGACACCACAGGATATTTATGTAGAAGCTACTCAAGTATATTGCTAATAGAATAAACAAAAGATATCAATTTGCTCAACTTTGTGAGCTTGTGTGTCTGTTCTCCAGTCTCTTTTATTCTTGGTTAGCAGTATAACATGCTGCAGACTATACCACTCAAGATCCAATCTGTGACATTCTCACTCACTGTTGTATATCTGGTAGTTAAAGCATTAGCTGGACCTCCATTGGTTTTCTCGACTGTAAATCACACAAGAGGAGATTATCTATCTTTCTAATGGGACCTCCAGTAGATTTGAACAGCCACAGAGAACTGCTTTTGGTTTAACAGCGTAACTATCTAAGAACTAGGCCATCAGAGCTTCATCTCTAGAATGAATGTGGACTCATTATCCGTTAAATTAATGAAACCTCAAGGTAAGAAAAAAAAATAGAGTACAGAATATCATAAATATTTCCAAGGCAGTTTTTACATTTTCCAAACTAAAGAATTTTAATATTTTGTTTCAGCTATTTAATCACAGACATTAAAGCTGAAATTATCATTGTTTATCTTATTATTGTTTTATGTGCCATCAAGTCACCCTTGAGTCATAGGGACTCTAGGTACATTAGCTCTGAACCCTGCTCTATCCTGAGCCAGTCTCACTGTCTCCTACACACCTAATCCCATTATCCTAGTTACCCTGGAAATCTGTCTCAAGCAGGGTCTTCCGTTCCTTCTCTGTTCATACACCCTTCTAAGCATGATGTCCTTCTCCAAAGATTGGTCTCTCCACACCATGTGCCCAAAGTATGTGAGTTGGAATCTCAAAATTCTGGCTTCCAAGGAGAAACTTGGTTTCATCCTCTTCAAGATAGACCTTTTTTCTCTCCTCGTGGTTGATGATGTTCAATACTCTTCTCTAGCACCACATCTCAAAAGGCATCAATCTTCTGTGTAATTCTTAATCGTCATCTAGCTCTCTGATGTAAAGCAAATATTTGTGAAGATCAACAATTTTTATGTTAAACTGAAAATTTGCTGATGTGAGCTTTTGTAAAAATGCTTTGTGTCATCTGTTTTTCTATTAAATATTATTTTGTGACAAATTTATTTATAAAACGTTTTCATTTCTTCTACTGTGATGACAATATATTATATTTTAAAATATACATTTCATACAATTATATTAATATACTTTATAATTTTTTTTTCAAAAATGACCGTTAACATTTGGATGTGTATCTGGGTGTAGATGAAGAAATATTTAAATAGTTCATAGAAAAGAGATGATAGAAAGATAAATAGAAAAAGATGTATTGTGCATTTTAGTATAATTTGGAAATATAGTACCATTATAATTTTATACTCTTGTTTAAAGTCACTTAACTACACCAAAATGATGTGTATCCTGGGGACTATTAGGTAAATGAAATATGACAAAAATATATGTATATCTTTTATACTGATACCTAGCATGTAAAAATAACTCTACAAATATTAGCTACTACTGATAGTATAGTGTTTCACATCCATTTTTTATCTCCTTAACAATATGAAAAAATATTTTCATGTAATTAAATATTATTCTACAACATTATGCTAATAGTCTCATTGTATTATAACATTTTCACTGTTTCTTGTTAGGTATTTATATAATTTCTTTCTCTAAGTTACAGTTTGCTTATTTCCTTAAGTTTTTCAGATATTTTTATTACTTAAGAAACAGCATGTACGTAAAGCAGAAAGTAGTAGTGTAAGGATGATACTGCTACTTACAGGGAATGCTGGTGGCCTAGTGGTTAAAGAGTTATGTTCGAACCCAGAGTTATGTTGCAACCCAACATCAAGTTGGGTGATGCTGGTGCAGAGTATGTTATGGAGTCCACTGGTGTCTTCACAACCTTGGAGAAGGCTCGGGCTCACTTGAAGGGTGGTGCCAAATAGGTGTAATCATCTCTGCTCCTTCTGCTGATGCCCCCATATTTGTGATGGGCACAAACCATGAAATGTATGACAACTCTGTCAAGATTGTCAGCAATGCCTCCTGCACTACCAACTGCTTGGCTCCCCTGGCTAAGGTCATCCATGACAACTTCAGCATTGTAGAAAGACTCATGACCACAGTTCATGCCATCACTGCCACCCAGAAGACTGTGGATGGCCCCTCTGGAAAGCTGTGGTGTGATGGCCGTGGAACTGTCCAGAACATCATCCCTGCATCTACTGGTGCTGCCAAGGCCATGGACAAAGTCATCCCTGAACTGAATGGGAAACTTACCAGCATAGCTTTCTGTGTCCCCACCTCCAATGTGTCAGTTGTGGACCTCACCTGCCGTCTGGAGAAAGCTGCCAAATACGACGACTTCAAGAAAGTAGTAAAGCAGGCATCAGAAGGGTCTACACTGGGATACACTGAAGACCAGGTTGTCTCCTGTGACTTTAATAGTGACACCCACTCTTCCACCTTTGATGTTGGGGCTGGCATTGCTCTGAAGGACCACTTTGTCAAACTCCTTTCCTGGTATGACAATGAATTTGGCTACAGCAACCAGGTGGTCAACCTGATGGTTCACATGGCCCCAAAGAATAAGAGCCCCTTGGAGGACCACCAATGCCAGCAACAGGAAAAAAAAATTTACAGCCTGGCAAGCTGCTACATTACTGGTTGTCATGACCAGACTTGGTTGCACTAAGTGTTTATTTGCATAGTGCAACCAAGTCTGGTCATGACTACGCGTAATATAGGGATTTGCCAAGAAATTATCGAACAATGTCATTAATATCACATACATGCAAGATTCTGCTGAAAATTATCCAAAAACATTCGGAGCAATATGTCAACAGAGAACTACCAGATGTGCAGGCTGGATTTAGAAGAGTTTGTGGTACTAGGGATATTATAGCTAATGTTAGATGAAACTTGGCAGAAAGCAAAGGATACCAGAAGAATGTCTATCTGTGCTTCATTGACTATGCAAAGGCTTTCTTTTGACTGTGTGGATCACAACAAGCTGTGGCTGACTCTGAGAAGAATGAGAATCCCAGAACACTTGATTGTGCTAATGCGAAACCTATACTTGGACCAAGAGGCAGTCGTCAGAACAGAGCAAGGAGACACTACATAGTTCAAAATCAAGAAGGGTGTCTGACAGGGATGTATTCTGTCTCCATACCTTTTCAATCTGTATGCAGATCATCCGAGACACTGGGCTGTACAAGGAGGAATGTGGCATCAGGATTGGTGGCAGAGTCATCAACAACCTGCGTTATGCAGATGACACAACCCTGCCTGCTGAAACTGAGGAGGACCTCAAGCACTTGCTGCAGAAGGTCAAGGACTGCAGCCTCCTATAAGGATTGAAGCTCAACATCAAGAAAACAAAGATTCTCACCACTGGGCCAATTGGCAACATCAGTATGGATGGTGAAGAGATTGAGATAGTTAACAGTTTTAGTTTACTTGGCTCCTCAGTCAACACTTTTGGTAACAGCAGCCAGGAAATCAGGAGACAACTTGCATTGGGAAAGTTAACTGTGAGGGACCTCTCAAGAGTACTGAAGAGCAAGGATGTCAGGCTGGGGACAAAGATGCACCTGA
The DNA here is from genome assembly GCF_000299155.1 of Elephantulus edwardii. NCBI lineage: Eukaryota > Metazoa > Chordata > Mammalia > Macroscelidea > Macroscelididae > Elephantulus > Elephantulus edwardii. Next base: position 1,013,643 of record NW_006400011.1, read on the forward strand.
TTCGGGCTATAATCTTTGCAATTATGTGCTATGCATCAGAGAGTTGGACAGTGAATACGGATGTTACAAGAATTGATGCCTTTTTTGCTGTGGTGCTGGAGAAGAGTGTTGAATATACCATGGACTGCTAGGAGAACAAACAGGTTTGTCGTGCAGAAGGTGAAGCTAGAAAGCTCCTTGGAGTTAAGGATTATGAAGCTTCCTCTGACATACTTTGGGCATGTTGCAAGGAGGTACTGATCTTTGGAGAGGGACATCACATTTGGCAGAGTGGAGGAGCGGCGAAATAGAGGAGGACCTTCAATGAGATGGATCGATTCTGTGAGTGGAGTCACAGACAGAGAATGTCTTGGTAAAAGTACACCCAGAATGTTCCTTACATGCAAGAATGGTTGAACTTCATCTCACGTACCTTGGAGACATTATCTGCAGAAGTCAGTCTCTGGAATATCTGCCCAGTGAATAAGCTAACATGAGAGTTAAAAATTCACCAATATTCTTACAATACTGAAGCACAGGTAAAGCATTCATCTCAAAGTGGGGATGCATTTAAAAGCAATGCATTCTTTAATCTTTTGGCTACATATATGCGGAATAGACTCATAGTAACTAGTAACTGGGAGGTATAAAGAGACATATTTCTCCCAAGATAAGGCTGTAATCATTATTCTGAAGCTGAGAGAGACTACCATCCACTTAGAATGAGGTGCCTGTCCCACAGGTCAAAAACAGTAAAGATGGGTAGAGAGGGACTAGGTCATAGTTACTGAATATGCAGACGTGTATAATTTAGTTTCTTCCTACTACTTTGATGTAAATACCATGGGAGAGAGGCTTTACAAACAGAAGTGTGTGTTCTCATCATTCTAGAGGTTGAAAGTTTGAAATAACAGTCTCTGCCATGTTTTGTTTTTTTTTCTCGATAGCCTCAGGGGTTGTTTGATTCCTGACAATCCTCATATGACAAATGTCTCACTCTAGGTGTGTCTCTGTCTATTTAGCTCTTTCTAGAACTTAAAAATGGTTATGCTTAGAATGCAGCCTACATGGTTTTGACAACACTGCACCCTACACTGTTATGATAACATTACAGAAGAGAAACTCCTTCCAAACAGTAATGTTTCCACGCCTCCAAGGCCTAGGAATTCATCACACATAGGGGAAGGGGAGGGAAGCACAATAAAGCTTAGACAAACACTTGTAAGATGAAATTTTCCTACAAGAAAGAGTACCAGAAATTACTTATAGTTGCAAGTTTATTTTTCACTTAAAATTTTTTATTGTAACCATCAAATCCTCTACAATGAGCATATATGTTTTTTCTAAAAAACATGAAAATTACTTCATTTCACCTAATTATATCTACATTATATTAATAAAACAAATAAATTCCACTAAAATAAAAATAATAAGGAATATCTCAAAACAGAGTCTCTCTACCAAGACCTCTTGGCCATTTTATTCAGCAAACATAATCATCACATAAGAGTACATATGTGTGTATGTGTGTGTGTGTGTGTATTTGTGCGTATAAAATTAGCTTAAATTTGACCAAATTTTTCTTTCCTGACACAAATTCCTTAAAGCTTAGGATAAAGGGCACAAAATGCTGACCAGACCATTCCAGAAAGAATATGAATTTCGCAAAGAAAGAGATCTTTTGTGCTACCCACTGTCATAATAATAGCAGCACCAAAAGCAATATTTTGGGAATACATACACACTAAATACCTATAGAACTGTGTAGACTACTTAGAAGAATGATTACTAGCATTATTTTCAGAGAGGAAGAGTAAATTGAAGCACATAATTCGTTGCTGCTCTCAAGTATTGAATTTCTCTGTATATACAATTGTAACCACCTTCCAAATATGTCCAGGAGAAGTCATGTGTTGCCTGCAGTTCTAAAGCCTAGAATAGCACTTTGAGGCTATTAAGACTTGAGTGCCAGTGAAATGAACTGAAGGGGAAACTTATAAAATTTCCACTTCATATCCTGTTTAACTTAGGTTATTTTTCCCAAATGGTATAGCAACTGCCTTGAAGAACTTCCAATTATTTTCTCCTGAGTGCTAAAAGTTCTTACACTTAGAGTAAAAAGAAAACTGGCTCAAATGTTTTCTATAAAAGAAAAGAAATATAAAAAAGAAAAGGATCAAAAATCTTGAAGCAATTGCAAAGTCTGATTGTTTACACGTATCTCTATTCACTTCATTTATGAATATGATAACATAATTTCACCTCTATTAGTGGCAAGCTAGGGATTTGGACGATGATAATCTACATATCTAAGTAATGTTATCTCTTAATGTATTACTAAGCTTGATATTGTTAGCCCCATTCAAAGGAGTTGTGCTCCTAATTCAAAAGTGTCCTCTCTTTGATGGTTCAATCCAGTAGTAGATAGAAGAAAAAAAAATATTGGCACAATTCCTTAGCACTACCTTACCAGAAAGCCTTATGGTAATACAATGTGTACCTAGAAGAGTTCATGTAAATTGAAGGGTCATGGGAAATCTCATTGAGGAATCCAAATGTGAACTCAGATTCTAACAGAGAACTCTCTTAGTAAATATCTTTATGGTCTGGCAAGATTAATAAAAAGTAGCAGCATTAAAGGGAATTGTTTCTGACAAGGAGAAAGATAAATCAGTATTGTATGTTAATAACTGATGCAAAGAAGTACTAGGAAAAATAGAAGGGAGCATGTAATATAGTAGGATAAGTTTGGATAGGAGAGTAATCAAAGAGAAAAAAAATAAATAGTTAAAGAGAATTGGCAGCAGATGAAGAATAAAGTCCTGGTGACACTACATTGTTGCCAAGACGAAACATCCGTAGAATCAGGATTGACATTCCATAAAGTCATACCTATGAGTATATGTAAATTATTGATCTAACCCTTCATAGTATGTGATACGTAAATTATTGATCTAATCTTTCATATACTTATCCTTGAAATAACAGTGACAGCAATAGGTACAATAGAGTAGTAAAACTTAGAGACATACAATGCAAATATATATTTCTTCATAGTTGGAACTAAGTAAGTGCTATGCATTATTTATTTTTATTACACAGTCATGGTGAGCCTTGGTGGCTCAGTGGTAAAGCATTATCTTGCCAATGCAAAGGCACAGAGTTTTAATCCACCAGCTGCTCCTCAGAAGAAAGATAGACAATCTCCTCCTATGTCAGTTTATTGCCTTTGAAAACTCACTAAAGGGTCAGCAATGAGTCAGTTACATCTTGACAGTGCATAACATAATATTCATTAAAATGAAAAAGAATTTATATAAGAAAAAAAACTTATATGTTTACTTCTGTAGAAGACTCTGGTAGCACCATGGTAGAAAAGAGATAGAGGTTGTTAACAATTTCAGCTTGGTCGGCTCCACAATCAACACTCTTGGCACCAGCAGCCAGGAAATCAAAAGACAAATTACACTGGGAAAGTCTACTGTCAGGGACTTCTCCAAAGTGCTAAAGAGTAATAATGTCAGTCTGAAGACTAAGGTGTGCCTGATCCAGGACATGGTCTTTGGAATTACTTGTTATGCATCAGAGCACTGGACATTGACTAAGAATGACAGAAGAAGAATAGATGCCTTTGAGTTGAGCTGCTGGAGAAGAGTATTGAACATACCATGGGCCACCAGGAGAACAAATAGGTCTGTCTTGGAGGGAATAAAACTATGTTTCTCTTTGGAGGCAAGGATTTTGAAGCTCTGTCTCACATCCTTGGGCAAGAGAGATTTGTGGCCAAGAGAGATCAGTCCTTGGAGAAGGATATCATGCTTGAAAGGATGGAGGGACAGCACAGAAGAGGGAGACCCCAGATGAGATACATTGACAGAGTAACTGGAGTAATGTGGTTAGGTGTGTCAAGTCAGTGAGACTGGCTGAGGATAGGACAGGGTTCAGAGGTATTGTACAGACTACTCGATGACACATAACAACAATTAGAAGACTACATAACACAGTTGTTACTGTCATTGAATCAGAACCAAATCATAGCTAACTCTTCAGTGGGTTTTCAGAGGCAGTGAATCACGTGGAAGGAGATTGACCTTCTTGGTATCATAATTGGTGTATTTGAAACTCATATTTTTGGGTTGAAAGTACACATCCTTACCCATTAGGCCACCAGAGTGCCCTACATAATACAGAGGTCTATGCGAATTTTTGCCCACTTTGAAATGGATCTATATTTTACATGTGTATCTATATCTTACTTTGTTTTTTTACTTGGTTAAGTCTGATTACCCTTGTAATTCCTTGTTTTATAATCACTTTGCAGCAATTTTGTATGTAAGGCCCTTTGTGGATTTACCTAATTTGACTAGATTACACTTGGAAAGCTGCAAAGAGCTGCAAAATCCCAGGACCAGTTTTATCTTTCCTGTGGGCATTGGACAACAAGACAGTTCTTTCAGCTTCATAGTCACAGCTTTATTTTTTTTCTGCCTTTCTGCTTTCCAAGTCACTCAACTGTATGAATTGCAATCCTGGTCTGTTTTGACCTACAAATCTCTTCTAATTTCTTGCTGTCTTTGTGTTCAGGAGAGGATATAACACTGGCACGCCCTCCTATTAGAGGTGAAGTCTCTGCAGAATGACTTACTCTAGAGGAGATAAAGCAGCCAAGAAGATATTGATTTCTAGTACATGGATCCTGAGTCTAATCAAATTTTGGTAATATCAGTCTGTGACCTTTCCTCTGATGAAAGAATTTATGCACAACTTAATCCCCTGCTCTCTGATCACATTATGTATGTCTTTGCTTCCTATAGCATGATTATCAGGAAATTTCAAGCCCCTAATTGGACATGATTAGATTTTTCTCATATTGTATATGAGAAAAAAAAAATGCTTGCTTATTTTACATAATTAAAAAGAATGATTTGTTATTTCATTTCCTGTTTCTTTTTAACAGACATGGCTAGGGCATTCTAGAAGATTTCAGAAAGTCATTGTATTCTTCCTTAAATTTCTCATTTGGCCATTTGATAATAATCTCTTTACCCTGCTAAGTAAATGCACTAATGACAATTTAATATACAAGGTAAGAATTCTGTTATTACATTAAGGGGTTCTTATTGTTGTTGTGTATCGTAGAGTCAGAACAGACCCAGAGCTGACTCTCCACTGGCTTTTCAGAGGCAGTTATCACATGGGAGGAGTTTACCTATCTTTCTTTCTCTGAGCGGCTGGTGGCCTTGAACGCCTTGGGGATTGAAGTATAGCTTTCCACTAGGACACCAGAACTCATTATTCCGTTGTATACTTACTTAATCATATCTTTGAACTTCTCTGAAATACATGTTAACTGCAGAGTTCTTTGTTCTATATGAGTACACAATAAAAAAAAAAACAACACCTTAAGCTAGTAACATTTTATCAATTGTATTTATGGTTTTTATTATAATGAATTGGTACTCTGCAAAAATAATGTAACTTTTAATATTTTGCTTCCGCATTTAGAAGAGTATAAAGTTGTCCTTAATTATATTTGACATTTTGAAAAATAACAATTCTTCTGAGATACTGTATGTTAAAATGCTGCTGAACTTCCTTTGTCATGTATTTCAAAGAAATTTTATAAGATTTTGCTATGGTTTGCATTTTTAATTATAATTAAGATAACATTAATAATGAGAAAGCAATGAAATTTGGATAAGTTATCATTTTTTATAAATATAAATGTTTATCTTTTGCCTCTGCTACATTTTTGCTAAGTAGCTACTTGTTAAAGCATTACATTTACTTCAAA
>NW_006400011.1:1021955-1023676 GCF_000299155.1 Elephantulus edwardii
GAAGGCACACAGTTCAGGGTCACCAGCTTTTCTGTGGAAGAAGGAAGGCCAATATCCTCCCATGAGATAAACTGTCTCTGAAAACCCACTGGAGGGTGAGCTAAGGGTCAGTTCTGGCTTGATGGTATACAACAACACACGTCTCATTAGATTTGTGATAGACTATATTGCATTTGTGATAGACTATATTGCATGACAATTGTCTTTCTTAAGCTTAGTCATTTCTCTAAATTAAAATTAAATCAATATATTTCATTTCACACTCTTAACACCTCCTATACATGAAAACCTGACTTAAATAAGTCTACAAAATGGACTACAATTATTTACTGTTAATTTTGTTGGGCATTATGGTGATGTAGGCAGTTGTGCAGCTAAGACAATGCCTCCCTAGCAGTTAGAATCCACCAGTGGGTCAGAGGGAAAAATAAGAGCAATCTCTTCCCATCTAATCCACAGCCTGGGGAAAGTCGCTGGAGGATCAGCCATGAGCTGCACCAGTTCCATGGTAATATGATGGTGATTCTTGTTAGGTACTGTTGAATAGACAATAACTCATTGTGACTGTGAACTACAGATTTGGATCTTGCATATTCTTTGCCATCTTCACAATCTACCTTGCTACAGTCTGTCACTGCAGTCTGTGTTAGGCCATCTTGTTTATTGTCATCTGCTCCAAGAGAATTGTTTCTTATCCATCTGAAAGTTAACAATGGTTAAGGAAGACTGAAAAAGAATCATTGCCTTTAAATTGTGGTAATGACAAAGAGTACTTAATACCCTATGGGCTGGCAAGAGAATAAACAAATATATCTCACAGCATGTGCCACTAGGGTGCTTCTCAGAGGCAAGAGTGGTGAAACATCCTTTCAGCATGTTGCCAGGAGGGGCCTGTCCTTTGTAAAAGGTATCATGCTATGAATGGTCAGTGAAAAAGAAGGAAATTATTGGATTGGCTTCAGAAGTGAGGAAGCTGTGGTGGCATAATCTGTAAGGGGTTGGAAAAAACTTACTGGGAGAGAACTTAGATAATCAACATGCATAGATAAAGTGTAGATATAACAAAGTGAACATGCATGTCCTAGTTTTCAAAATGATTATGTGGTAATGTCTTTAAACAAAGGATTAATTATAAGTCCCATTTCCTTCCCCACTCTTTACACATAATTTTATATAAAACTATTCTCTCTCTAGTTGCTTCTTGATATTTCTAACAGCCAATCCGTCATAGCATATTCCAAAGACAACTTATATTTTCTTGTTGGGTTTATCATCTATAAAATATCTAGATGGTTTGAGTTTCTAGTAATTTGTACTGTAAGGCATTTTGTTAAAATAAAGTCTTATTTAGGGGTTTTTTTTTGTTTAATAGGTAATATTGGTTATCATTGGCCATATTTCTAGGAGTTATTAGTTGGAAATGGATATCAGGCTTGGAAAAGTGGAGGGTCAGCAAAAGAGAAAAAGAATGATGTTGAGATGGATTGACACTGACTGCAGCAATGGGCTCAAGTGTGTCAGAGTCAGTGAAGATGACACAGAATAGTACAGGGTTCACATCTGTTGCTCATAGGTTAATATAAATCCTACTCAGCTAGATGGTACCTGATAACAAAAACCATTTCTTATTCTTGCACAGTGAACTGATTTTAAATGGTGTCCAGTTGTTTATAACTTATGATGACTTTGTGTATAATACCTCTGGTGGCCTTGTGGTAAGA
>NW_006400011.1:1024080-1043421 GCF_000299155.1 Elephantulus edwardii
AAAAAAATTATTATTAATTTCAGGGAAAATTTACAGAGACTTTAGATTTCCACTCATTCATTCATTGTTGCATTTTCTCCCCTCCCAACCCTCCCCACTCACTAGTACAGCACCCTCTTGGAAAGGTAAAAGAAAAATTCTTTCATTGTTTTACAATTTCTCTCCCCAGGTCCACTCCACTAGGTAGCCTTCGCTCTGGACTCCTGTCATGACAAAAATACCTAATCATATATCCCTTTTAAACAGTTTTCTCCCTTATCTGTTTCAATGCAGTATACATTATTGAATCCATCTCTCTCAGTCTCCCCCCAACCCCGATGTCAGTCCTGTTTTATAACAGTGGCACCATGTAGTATTTGTCCTTTTGTGACTGAATACTTCACTCAGCATAATGTCCTCCAGGGTCCCCCATTTTGAATACTATTGCATGAGATCCTTGTTTTTCTATTTTTTTTAGTTCCTTGGTTTTCAATACAGAGTAGTGTTTTTCAATTCATTGTGTGAATATGCCACAGCATCTCTATCCATTTGTTTGTTAATGGACACTTAGGTTGTTTACAACTCCTTGCTATTGTAAACAAAGCCGTGATAAACATGGGTGTGCATAGAAATTTCCACTCTTAATGATGTGCCCTCACAACTGGGCCAATAGGCAGCATCATGATAAATGGATAAATCATTGAGGAGGTTAATTATTTAATCTTTGTGGTGTTGAAGGTTTATTGTTCAAAATGTCTTTCCTAGCCAATGATTAAGTTTTATTTCATCCTCAAGCAGTTACTGTATTTAGAAGCGAGGATTAGGGTGGGGAAAGCCCCACACTTTAGATGCTTGTATAAGATCCTGGCTAGCTCTCTCATTTTGAGACATCTGCTTTCTGGCTACACTGCAACTGACATTTGACAATGCTCACTAGTTTCTGTTCAACTAGCCTGCATGTCTACAGTCATGTGAGTCATTCCCCTGATGGGTCTGAGTTTCTGGGAGACCCTCCAGGGAACTCTCAAACCCAAGGAACTTAGAGCAGTGAGGGAAATGAAGAAAGGAGGAACTGTTGATGTTGAAAATCATGGAATTATACATCAAATCAAATATTGGGGACATAATTGACTCTCCAGTTCTTATAACTGGTCTGCTATACTACTTATCACAGCAGAATGAGTTAAGAATACAATCTACTGGTGCTATACTAGCACCAGTAGACAGGAAATTAAAAGATGAGTTGCATTGGGAAAATCTGCTATCAAGGACCTCTTCAGAGTAATAAAGAACAACAAAGCCAATCTAAAAACTAATGTGTGTTTGATTCAAACCCTGGCCTTCTTTAATCACTTGTTATGCAAATGAAAGCTGGACAATGAATGATTAAGGACGACAGAAGAAGAACCAATGCCTTTGAGTTGTATTATTGGAGAAGATCCTTGAAGACTTCCAAGAAAACACACAGGTCTGGTCTGGAGAAAGTAAAACCAACGTGCTCCTTGGAGACAAGGATGGTGACACTTCCTCTCCTGTACTTTGGGCATGTTGTCAAGAAGAGTCAATCCTTGGGTAAGGACAGTATATTTGGAAAGGTAGAGGATCAGCATAAGAAAGGAAGACTCTTAACCAGATGGATTGACTCACAGTTGTGGCATTATCATCAGGTGCCTCAGAGAAGATGAACTTGGATTAGGATAGGGCAAAGGGCAGAAACATTGTTCATAATGTAGGTATGAATCACAGTGAAGTGGACAGCACATAACAACAATGGTGTGTCCACAATGAGTGGGAAGAATCACAGCATTCTCCTTTTTAAAAAGTAATATGGCTGTTCTTCCTGTATCAATCTGTGTTCTCTGGTAGTACATGGTATATTCAGTAGTCTTCACCGACACTGTATCTGAATGTTTGAGCTATTCTTCAGAATGTTGTTGTTTTGTGCTGTCCAGTTGAGTATAACTCATAGTGACCCATTGAACAGCCAACCTGAACGTTGCCTTATCTTGTGCCATCCTCATCATCTTTCACACTCTTGAACCCATTTGCTGAAGTTTCCATGGCAATACATCTCAGAGATCTTCCTCTCCTTCACTGACCTTCCAGCTTTCTAAGCATGACATCCTTTTCCACAGAATAGCCTCAGTTAGCTTCAAGTACTAAGTATGAAAGATGAAGCTTTGCCATCCTTTCCTCCAACATTTATTCAGGAGTACCTTCTTCAGAACGTATCTATTTGTTCTTTTGGCAGTAAGTGGGATGTTCAGTATTCTCCTCCAGCACAACTCAAAGGCATCAATTTTTCTTCGGTCATCCTTATCCATTGAACACGTCTTTGACGCAGAGCAGATGATTAAAGAAGACCGTGGTCTGAATCAAGTGTACCTTAGTCTTCCAACTGATATCATTGCTCTTTAGAATTTTGGAGAGATCCTTGACAACAGACTTGTCTAAAGCAATGTGTCCCCTGATTTCTTGACTGTTGGTACCAAGAGTGTTGATTTTTGGGCAAGGGATATGAAATTATTGACAACTTCAAGCTTTTCTCCATCTGCCATAATGCTGACTATTGGTCCTGTGGCGAGAACTTTTGTTTTCTTGATGTCAAAATGTAATCCATAGAGAAGGTATTAGTCCTTGATCTTCTTTGGCAAGTATTTCATATCCTCCTCATTTTCAGCAAGCAAAATTGTGACGTCTGTATAATGCAAGTTGTTGATGAATCTTCCTCCAATCCCAATTCCATATTCTTCTTCACAGAACCCAGCTTTTTAAATTATTACTTCAGCATATAGATTGAATAGGTATGGAGAAAGTGTATTACACTAGAGTACACTATGCAGTGTTCCCCTGCTGTATTCACACAATAGCTTCTTAGTCTATGTATAGGTTTCCTATTAAGACAATTAATTGTTCTAGGTTTCCCATTCTTCTCAATGTTAGTCATAATTTGTTATGATCCACACAGTTAACTGCCTTTACATAGTCAATAAAACACAAATAGACATTCGTCTGGCATTCTTTGCTTTCAACCAGGATCCATCTGACATAAGCAATAATATCTCTGGTGAAATAGCTTCTTCTAAAGCCAGGTTGAACTTCTGGTAGTTCGCTGTCAATGTACTGTTCTAGCCATTTCTGAATGTCTTAAAAATATTTTGCTTGCATAAGATACTAATTATATTGTTCAATAAGTTTCATATTCTGTAGGATCACCTTAGGAGTGGGGAAAAACAGATCTCTTCCAGTCTGTTGACCACATAACTATTCTCCAAATTTCCTTGCATAAAGTGGTGAGTGCATCCAGGGCTGCATCTGCTAATTGAAACATGTCAATTTTATCCACAGTTAACAACCTTGGTATCAGAAATCAGGAGATAGAGACACAATGAACTGAGAAAATGTGCACTTTGGGACCGCTTTAAATTGTTGAGAAGTAATGATGTCAATTTGATGACTAAGGTGCATCTGATTCAGTCCATGGTCTTTCTGATTATTTACTATGCATCTGAGAGCTGGACAATGAAGATGACAGAAGAAGAATTGATGCCTTTGAGCTGTGGTGCTAGAGAAGAGCATAAAAATGATATATTAATAAATAAATAAATGACTCAATCTTAAATAAACTTCATTTCCATCTGTAAAAATGAATCTCAATTATAACTGACACACGAGATTCTGATAGCCCTTCTTGTCTGTTCCATATAGGCAGAGTGCTCATTTGAATGACTCTTTGTCTTGGTTTGTTTAAAATCTCTCTTGATTAGATTGTGTAGGTCTGGGATATGTTTCCCCTTACCAAATTAGTTTTCTTTTTCTTCTGTCATTATTTAGATCTCACTTGCAAATAAAGTGAGTGAAATTGTCATGGCTTGGAAAAAACAAATCTTGAACATCAAAAGACAATCATGCAAAGATAAAGTTTTTTTTACTGTCAATTTTTCTAATACAATGCATCTTCTGATTCTTTAACTGTGTTTGCATAGAAGGTGATTAGAATCCAATTAAAATGAAATATTTGGCAGGTTCAATGTCTCCAGTATATGCTGTGATTATTAATGGCTCAGTGTGAAGATTTTTACTTTCTTAAAGTTTCAGTGTGATCCACAAAGAAACCTATTGTTTACACCTTCAGCAATAAAGTTTTCAAATTGTCTTTTTTTTAGCAAATTAACTGGTACCATCTGCATATCACAGGTTGCTAATGTGTATTCTTCCCATCTTGAATGTTTCTGCAACTTAATTCATAATTTCCCTAATCTGGTAATAGCCCAGTCCATTTAATGTCTCTCCACAGGTAAAAAGACAAAGAAAATAGGGAAATACACAAAAGCTTCATTTTTGTCAGCAATAGAAAAACACGATGTCAATGTTTACAATAAGATAAATTAATTTCAAATACATCCTCTTAAATGAGGAAAGAGTTCTGAAGGAACAAAGTTATTGTAAGCCCTTGTGTCATTTGAAAGGGAATTAAGATATTACTAAGAAGTAATGATTTTGTAAACAATTACCTAACTTGGGAGGGACTGGAGAGCATTATGCTGAGTGAAATAACTCAGTCCCACAAGGACAAATATTGTATAAAATCATTATTTTAGAATTAATTTAAGTATCCAAGAGGGGTGGGAGAGGACGTGCAGGAGGCGTGGCATAAATCATGGGGTTGTACAATTTGAAGGGTGGAGGGGTGAGGGAAATTGGAAGACTCTGTTCTCGAAACAATGTATTCAAATTTTGTAAATAACCTAAAATGAAAAAGAATTAGTCTTGTTAATATAAATATTAAGTCTTAAAGAATAGCTTCCAAAATAATAGAACTTCTATCTGTGTTCTTTGATTATGCAAAGGTGTTTGACTGTGTGGATCATGAAATACTGTGGCTGACTCTAAGAAGAATGAGAACCCCAGAACACTTGATCGTGCTAATTATTTGAAACCTACCCTTGGACCAAGAGGCTGTCGTCAGAACAGAGCAAGGGAACACTGCATGGTTCAAAATTGGGAAGGGTGTATGCCAGGGATGCATCCTATCTCCATACCTTTTCAACCCAAATGCAGAACAGATTATCCGGGAGGTTGGGCTCTATAAGAAGTATGGTGTCAGGATTGGGGGAAGATTCATCAACAATCTGCATTATGTAAATGACAAAACCCTGCTTGCTCAAACTGAGGAGGACCCGATGCACTTGCTGCAGAGTGTCAAGGAAGGACTGCAGCCTCCAATATGGATTGAGGCTCAATGTCAAGAAGACAAAGATTCTCACCACTGGACCAATTGGCAGCATCAGGATGGATGGTGAAAAGATTGAGATTGTTCATATCTTTAGTTTGCTTGGCTCCACAGTCAACAGTCTCAGCACCAGTAGGCAGGAAATTAGAAGTCGTATTGTGATGGGAAAGTCTGCTGTTAGGGACCTCTCAAAAATACTGAAGAGCAATGGTGTCTCTCTGGAGACTAAGGTACATCTGATACAGACCATGGTCTTTGCAATCACTTGTTATGCATCAGAGAGTAGGACAGTGACTAAGGAGGACAGAAGGAGAATTGATGCTTTTGAGCTGTGGTGCTGGAGAAGAGTATTGAGGGTACCATGGACTGCCAAGAAAACATTCATCCTGAAAAGGGTTAAACCAGGGGGCTCCCTGGAGGCAAGGATACTGAGGCTCTGTCTATGTCTACCATACTTTGGACATGTTGTAAGGAGGGAATGGTCCTTGGAGAGGGACATCATTGTTGGTAGGGTGGAGGGACAGCGCAGGAGGGGAAGGCTCTCTATGAAGTGACTGGGGTAATTGGGAAGGGTGTATCAGAGAGAATGCTATTGGCACAGCACAGAGCAGACTTTAGGGCTATTGTACATAGGGTCGCTATGAGTCGCCCACGACTCGAAGGCACATAACAACAACAACAACAACATATAATATGAATTAATAAAATAAAAAAATAGAATGATAAAGAAAAGTATTAATTGTTCTAAAATAAAGCTACAAAGAGCAGGTGGAAATAAATTGGTATTATCTCAATTAATGTTTATGATTAAATGTCTTTGTAAACAAAATTGAAATGGTTAAGTATTTTGTATTTAATAACATCATATTTAATAATATATTTTATATTTAATAATGTTGTATTAAAGTTTGTCTTCTCACCTAATAGTTGCACTGTTTATACATAATGCTGATTTTAGTGGAAACAATGAAAAGTTATTTCTGCATTTTTGTCCAGAAGCTTAAAATTACTTTTAAAAAAATTAAAAAATAAATTAAAGATATGTTGTGTATCATAGAGTAGGAACTGACCCTTAGCTGATGATCCTGTGGGCTTTTCAGAGGCAGTTAAGCGTATGGGAGGAGATTGTCCATTCTTCTGTGGAGCAGCTGGTAGCCTCGAACCACATGCCTTCAGGATTGCAGCACAATTTCTTGCCACTAGGCCATCAGAGCTCTAAATTAAAGGTAACTTCTTTCATTGGTAAAAATTGTATTTAGTAAACCAATGGCAAATATTTTATTTAGTGAAGACTTCTTTAGGCCAATTTTATTTTTTATTCACGGGAATCATATCTCTGTACCATTTCATTTTGCACCAGGGAACATAAAAGTAAAATAAAGGATTGTGAAGGGGGATATAAATTTGTCACTATTTGGAAAAGAAATTATTATTATCACAATAAAACATGAATATCAAATGACAACCTAATACAGCAAAGTCTCTAGATAAATGAGCAACTTATAAAAATCAATAAAATGTCCCCATGCTATCAATAACTGAGCAGAACTATAACATAAAATGGTATTCACGTTAGCAAGAGTTACTATAAACTATCATGAAATTAAACAAGAATATCTACATACTTTTTAAAAGAAAATTAGAAGTTCAATAACACAGAGATGATGTAAGTAGTGAAAAGATATTTTAGACTTTTGAATAATAAATTTTAATATTAAAAAGATATCAGTGCCACCCAGACAAATGTTTAAATTTCATCTAATTCAAATTAAGTTTCAGTTAGAGTTCTTTTATGAATTTCATATACTGTAAAATGTCAATGAAATTTTATATACACTCTATAAATGCTGATAGTTGATTACACTCTAGGAAGAAGTGTGTGAGCATTTTTCTTTTAAAAGAGAATGAGAATCTACTTTTATCAAGAAGATAGATTAATTCTCACCCAGTACTCTGAGGAGATTTGCATTTGATTAGGTTTGTGAACCCACTTTGGACTTTTGACTGATTCAGATTTATAAGAAAGGGAAGCACACTAAAGGAGAGAAGGAAAAAGGAAAAGATGACACTGTATTTTTATAACTAGAACCAGCTGTTTGGCTTCTGAGAAAGAGTAAAAGTGCATGCCCGTAAAAGCACAACACTTCAGCTTGGAGTGTGCTCACTTGTAATGATCATCTGTATCCACAGAAGTGGAAGTGGATGAATGCAACAGTGGAGAAACGGGCTGAGTTTGGACATGTTCCTTTAATTCTGACTGCCCTCCTCGCATGCACAGACGTGTCGAAGAGCAGGGAAAGGTGGTTGGCTTGTGAAGCAGAGAGTCCATAGGATCCCTGGCTTGTTGATTTCACGTGACCCTGTGTGGGGGTGAGGGGAGACCAATACGTCTAGAACACAAGGAGAAGTGTGGACTCCTGAGAGTGCGGCTCATGCCCATTTGATCCTAGCTACAGATGGCTGGGGATGAGGTGAGCAGAACTCAGCCAGATGAAGAGAAGATGATTCATGCTGTGAGTCTAGGGTCTATTGCTGCTACTTGATGACTTGCTTCATTGGACAGTTTCCAAATTAAATAGAGACGATCCTTCTGATAAAGGGGCATGCTGGTTCCCTCACAGTACTGGTTTGACAGGATGGGCAAATCAGAAATTGGCGATCTAAAAGGGGAATATCAGAGCATGAGGCATGAAGTTGCTGGCTTATATACTTTCGTTAAAATAGTTGTTGGTGGGATAATTGTAAGGGGGAAAATATCACAATTTAAATAAACTAGTGTGAATGTGTGGAACACAATATACACGCATAAAACACAATATGTAAATGATAAAAAGCATCCATAAAATTAAAATAATAAAAAATAGTGAAAATAAACAAGGGAGATATCTGTGCTTTAAGACATTGCGTATAAACCAGTGTTATGTTACAGGCACAAAAAGAGAGAGCAAATAAAACAGTAAAGGTTCAGAGAATGACAATAACAAAATCTAAAGCCTACTATTCAACCATGAAACTTTGGATTTGGGGATATTTAGAGTTGGGAGAGGACTAATCATATTTAAAAAAAAATACAATGATAATAGAAAACAATCATATATCTGATTTGGTTCCAAATATGTGAGTAGATTTAGGATGTATCAGAGGTCAGTACTGAAAAGATAAAAGTAATAGACTGAATACTTTAAAATCATGGATTATACAAATTATGCAATTATTTCTCATATTTTATTAAAATAATTTCTCTTCCAAAACTCCACAAAGTTCCTTTGATGAAAGAGATGATAAAACGAAGAAAGATTTGACATTTTAAAACTATCTACTGTGATAGGAATTAAGAATTGCTGTTGCTGTTGTATACTGTTGCGTCAGAACTAGCTGACCCTTTAGCAGTTTTTCAGAGACAATGGATCACACAGGAAGAAAATATCTGTGTTTCTCCTGTAGAACAGCTGGTAGATTTGAACCATGTACCTCTGTGTGTTAACAGTATAATTCCTTGCCACTAAGATGCCACAGCTCCCTGGAAATGTGGCTACAGGTATTTAAAATGTGACTAATAGAAATCAGAGATTGATTGAATTTTTAAATGTGTTTAATTTAAAATAATTTAAATTTAAGTAAACCCATTTACCTTTGGTTATGCAATTGGACAAGGTTACTCTTTGTTATAGATGAAGTTCCTAAAATTAAAAGAATAAACAAACAAATTCTAATCTTATGGGAAATAAAAAACACAAGATACACGTAAATAATTTCTGAAAGAATAAAATAAATAGTTAATTAAGCATATGTAGATTTTTTTCAGACTCATAAAAATCAACAAACTTGTAACAAACATGATTTTCATTTCCACACTTCCAATTTGGTAAAAAAAAAAAAAAGGAAAAGAAGAAAGAAAAATCCAGCAATGTGAAGAACATGTAGACATAGAAGAAATTCATGGACTAAGATAAAATTATTAACTTGCCTCCTTTCTAGACAGCAATCCAGACAAATGGGGACAACCTTTGCCCATGTCTACACCATAAATTGCTGCATATCTGAAGGAAATAATTAAATGATTTCTTGTGAGAGCATATGCAAAGATATCCCAATGTCCTGTGTAATGTTTTTTATAAAGGCAGACAATTGAAGGTAGTCAGGGGGTCTGTTTCAAAGATTGTGAATGAGTTACATAGAGTGAAACCACACCTGGCACAACAGTTGGAAGTAACAAGTTACCAGTCACATGGAAACTTGGGCTAAATATCATTGCTTCTAAATATAATACATTCAAATAAATATAACTAAACTGTGATGACTAGATCCAAGCCACCATAAACTGTCTGCTGAGGTAAATTACTAACTATTCTTTCGCATAATCTTTGACCCAAGGGTCTAGTCTCACATCAGCCAAAATCCCTTTAAAGATGGCAATATTGAACTCTTCTTGAGCCCTTTGATTTTTGGGAAAAGGCAATGCTCTGAGAACATTCTCCCCTTTATGCTCCAGAAAACATCTTACTTCAGAGATAGATCCTTCAGATAAAAGGCATGTCATATTCAAATGCTCCAGATTACTGTTCTTTGTCCTAGAAAGGATTAGCAGCTGACTGTACACACTGACCAGTCTAGACACGATACCTGATTTGACTAAACAGTTATTAGGCTTCTCTCCCTTTCCCAAGCCCCTGGACTTTTATTCACTCAGAAAGGTCACACGGTACATTTTTAATGATTGTGCTGTGAAATCTCCTGACTAAAGCAAACATTCTGAATAAGACAGGAGAATTTTAAGGGAAGGGAAAAACTTACTGATTTTGAGGAAAATGTTAAGAAATGATTATGCGATCCATGTTTTAATAACTTGAAATAAATCTGCATTTGGTTAAAGGGACCATCCAGATCAATAAGGATTTGTTGTTTGCTGCTCTGTTGAATTTTACCATTGTTACTGGGGTGAGATGATAGCCCATAGTTGTTTTGATTTGCATCTCTCTAAAGAGTTGAAAACAACTCAAGTACCCCTCAACGAACAAATGGATAAAGAAGCTGTTGTGTATTCATACAATGGAATACTATGCAGCATTGAAAAACAAGGAACTTGTAAAATATGTGAAATGGGTGACCCCAGAGGACATTTTGCTGAATAAAATATCTCAGTCACAAAAATGACAAATACTGCATAATGCCACGATTATAAAACAGCACTGACATCCTGTTTAGGGGGAAATGAAGAAAAGAGGGGTAAACAACAAACTCTGCATTGAAACTGATGAGGGAGAGGACTATTTAAACGGGACATATGATTAGGCATTATTTGCAAGACAAGAGTCCAGAATAAGAGCTGCATAGTAAAGTGGACTTGGGAATGGGAGTGGAGGGGGATTGTATAACAATGAAAGAATTATTTTTCTTTTCTTTTCAAAAAGAAAAGCGAACTAGAGAGGAAAATATGTAATGATGAATGAATGGAAACCCAAGTGCTCCATAATTTTTCTTAAAATCTCAAAAATACAAATTTAAGGAAGGGTCATTTTTGTCAAAAAACAAAAACACAAAACTAAATAAAAACCAAACACAACAGCAATAAGAAAGACCTTAGAAAAGCTAAATAACAGTGGTGTTATTATTGTTATTATGTGCCGTTAAGTCGTCCTCCTTCGTAGTCACCCTGTGAACAACAGATCAGAAACTTGCCCTATCTTGTGGCATCTTCATTATCTCTATTTTGGTTGAGCCCAATATGACAGTCATTGTAACAATTCATTTTGTTGAATGCCATCTTCTCTTGCTCTGCCCCACCACCTTGCCCCACATGATGCCTTTTTCAAAAGACTGGTTCTTCCTAACAGAAGGTCCAAAGTATGGAAGACAAAATGTCAACGCTGTTGTCTCTAATAAACACGCTGGTTGCACTTTCTCCAAGATAATACTTGCTTTTTCTTTTTAGCAGTCTGTGAGATATTCAGTACACTTCTCCCATATTACAAGTCAAGGGCACTAATTCTTCTCCTGTCATCTTATTCATTGTCCAGTTTTTAGATACAAAGGAAGTAAATTGAAAAAAAAAAACCAAAAACAAACAAACACATAAATTGAAAGGCATAAAGACTGTGGTGTTCCTGATTCAAGGTTTAGTATTTTCAATTGTTTTGTATGCATCTGAAAGTTCAATTGCTTGTATGCATCTGAAAAACCCACGGGGAAAATAAAACAACAGAGATGATTTCTACAACCTTCCACATGGAACCTACAAGGCATATGATTTTCTATTCCTCCCATAAAGTACTGGCTCACAGAGGCCATATACCCCTATCCTCTAATTAGAACAGTATTTATAGAAACACTGAGAAAATAGATATTCTTTCACCCCACCTTCCCACCCCAAAGGGATTGGTATGTTCACATACTGCTCTTAGGTAGTGACACTGAAGTTCATTATCAAGCTGACCTGCCACTCCTATCCAGAAGTAATAACAAGTAATGGTAAAGGGACTCAGGACCGGTGACCTCCAGCCTTCCACTCCCTCCTCAAGAGGTCAGTAGGGGAGGGCTCAGTGAGAAGCTCAGCCTCTAACCTCACCAACTATCACTAAGATTGATTGAACTTATTTAACTCAGAGCCAGGAAACCTCTCAGTTATTATAGCTCTGGACTTGGTGGAGTCCTGTGAGAGTTGAGCCTCCATTTCAATCAGGATTTAAAAAGGCAGAGGAAGTGTGACTAGTAGGGACCCAGCTCCTCTCTTCCTACCTCGGTGCCACCAGGAACCAGCAGCAAATTGATCATCTGCCCTTCTCTGCAACAGCATAGCCCTGTGTCATCCTTCTAATTACTCTTGTCTATTACATCTAAGGCCAATACAAAGCAGACTTTATGCTCTACCCTCAGAGACAAAGAGGCTGTGTCTG
Organism: Elephantulus edwardii; assembly: GCF_000299155.1. NCBI lineage: Eukaryota > Metazoa > Chordata > Mammalia > Macroscelidea > Macroscelididae > Elephantulus > Elephantulus edwardii. The sequence goes on from NW_006400011.1 coordinate 1,036,186, forward strand.
TTAATGAATTAGACAATGTTCCTGTTTCTCTGTACAACAATGTCCATCCAATTTACCCAGCTTTCATGAGGTAAAGTGAGTTAATATTTCACTTATTCCCAGATGGTGTTGGCTACACCATTGAGAAATTGAACATCCACAACTAATTTTTGGTCACTTCAATGAGAGGATTCTTTACCAATAACAGAAGATTGTATAGCATCTACAGTCTTACAGTTTCCAAAATGCTTAAGATATAATAAAAAAGTCACTCTTCATACTATACTAACACTGTGTGAGAGAAGACAATGGCTAATACAAGATTCATCAGATGTCAAAACTAACTGAACTGAAAAATATTTTAAAGAAGTTATACAAATGTTTCAACAACCAATTAAGAAATCTCTTGAAACAAAGAAATTGGAAGAGAATCTAATCTACTTGTCAGTTGATAAAGCATTAAAAGTCATCTTTGATGTTAGATCATCATTTTGGGGCATATAACTTAGAGTTTAAATAATTAAATTACACTTTCATAGTACAATCTTTTACAAATACATCTATCTGTTTATATGAACACTTTTTCTCAGTACTTGTAAATTTAAAATAAAAAAAAATAGATAAATCAAAACAAGATTTTAATTGATGCCAAATAATTTCCCACTCATGAGCTGAAAAATTGAAAAATATTCATCCTTATATAATTAAGCTAATTAGGGGGGGAAAGAAGTCTCTTCTACCTCATTGTTGTTGATTACTGTCAAGGCAAGCATGACTCATAGTGACCCTATTAACAAAAGGCCTGAAGTCTTTCTATAGTTATCATCGTTTCTCCAAGTTCATAGAGATTCCAGAGGCATGTGGTTTAGGAAGTGGATGTCACTCCTGCTTCCAAACCTGACTTAAAGTAGAAAATCCATCAAACATTGTTCACCATGGACATCCATTATGGCATTTGACCCCCAATGGCACAAGGTTCAGCATCATAGAAAACCCAAATTACCTCAGTGCAGCAAATTGACAGAAAAGTGCTGTACAACTTAGAAGAATGTTCCTCTAAAGTAAGATAACACTAGACCCTTGGGCCCAACTGACTTTTAAATACAAGGGAGAAATTATATATAAACAAAAGGCCTGAAACCTTTCTATAACTATTGTCGTTTCTCCAAGTTCATAGAGTTTCCAGAGACATGTGGTTTCGGAAGTGGACGCTACTCCTGCTTCCAAACTTGAATCAAACTGGGAGCTCCACCAAACACTGCCCACGATAGTAGCTTTTATGGTGTTTGTCACACCTATGAGACACTTGTTCCATTAAGGTATCTGAAACCCAAATGACATAAGAGTCAGTGTCACAGCAAACTCAGTTTGCTTTAGCACAGCAAATTGGCCAGAGTGCTGTAGAATGTTCTTCCAAAATATAGTAACAAGGATTAAGATATAATCCTTCAAGTCCAACTTGTAAATATAAGGACCCTCCAGGAGGTCTTGTTGACTATAAAACAAAAAGCTTAAATAAAAACAACCAAACAATCCACACAGATCCTTAACCAAAACAAGAATGCCGTCTTACTGAGTCCAGCTGCTATATCCAAGTCCAAAATAGAGACAAGGGCTTTGGCATTGTATGTTGTTATTAAGTTCCATTTAGTACCCACCCTATAAGCAAAAGAACTGTTGTCCTTCCTCTCCCTCATTGTTCTTCATGTTGTTAAGTGCTGTTGGCTCATAGACAACTCATAACAACCCAATCAACAAAAGACCTGAGCACTTGTATAACTTTCATAGTTTCTCCAAATTTACAGAGTTTACAGAGGCAAGTTATTTCAGAAGTGTATGCCACTCCTGCTTCCAAGCTTGTTTTAACAGGGGATCTTCACCAAACACTTTCCACCATGGCTAAACATTATCACATTTGACATACCAATGTCGTAGTGTTTAGCGTCACAGCAAACATAAGTTACCTCTGCACAGCAAATAGACAGACCAGTGCTATACAACTTAGAAGAATGTTTGATCAAAAACAATTAAAGCCAAGCATGAGGGCTGCAGATTAGGAAGTTGAATTATAATAATAATTTTTGTGTTATATATATATGATATATTGCATTACTATTGGCTGTATTGTATTATTTGATTAATGACATACTGATAAATGTTATCATAAATATCCAGTGTGGAGCAACATACAATATGCATAGTGAAGTGCCTCAGACTATTAACAAAAAGGTCAACAGTATGACTCCACTAGCTGCTTTGTGAAATAATGATAGTCAATCTTCTTCCCTAAAGATTACAGCTCAGAAACAGACTGGAGGGTGACTATGAATTGGACTTTTGGTTTTTGTTTAAGCAAATAAATTTTTGATAGATTAAATAAGTAATATGCAGACTGATATTTATTTTAAACATCACATATATAAAATAAAAATATATGGGTAACTCACAATGGAAATATAACTTTAAGGAAAAAATGATACTTCTAACCCAAAGGCACATGGTTCAAATCCAGAAATTGCTCCTTGGGAAAAATAAAGGCAATCCCTTCCTGTGAAATGTACTGTCTCTGAAAACCTGCCTGAGTGTCAGCTATGATTTCATTATGACTTGATGGTACACAACAAAATTAGCAAAAATCTCTAGGCTAATAAAAAATGAAGGAATGAAACCCTGCCCTTCAGATCTACAGAGATACGTCTCAACTCGTAAGGGAGGAACTGAGCTTGATTGTATAAGATCCTCTGGCTACAGAAGACTCCACTCTCTCCAAGGGAACAAAGAGGTAGAATATTTTTTCCTACTTTAATGGGGATAAAAGGAGCTCTGATAATGTAATTCATAAGGAATTGTTAACTCAAAGACTAGACATTCTTTCTGTAGTCACCTAAAAACATTAGTAATGACAAGCTTATCAGCAACTAAAACTTATTTTATTCTCTAGCACCGGGATCTAGTACTTGAACATTTATCATATATTATTGTTATTGTTGATTGCCTTTGAGTTAAGCATGACGACTGACTCATAGGAACTCTAATGAACAAAAGACCTGAAACCTATCTGTAATTACTGTAATTTCTCAGTTTATTAAGTTTCCAGAGGCATGTTTGTTAGGAAATGGATGTCACTCCTGCTTCCAAAACTGTCATAATCTGGGAGCTCTACCAAATACTATAACCATTATGGGAGCTCTACCATACATTGTACCCATTATGGGAGCTCTATCAAACATGGGTAATCATTATGGCATTTGACACTCTGATGACAAAAGGTTCAGCATCACAGAAACCCCACGTTATCTCATTACAGCAAATTGACAGAAGGGTACTGTACCACTTAGAAGAATGTTCCTCCAAAATATAACTGATTTTTAAATACTACAAAGGCACTCCAAGAGGTCCTATTGCCTCTAAAGAAGAGGAGTAAATAAAGCAACAACAACAATAACAAAATCAATATAAAATGTTGTTATTGTTTTTGTTATGTGTCATAGGGTCTCCTGGACCCATAGCGACCCTATGTAGAGCAGTTATGAACCCTTCCCTGTCCCGAGCCAGTCTCGCTAATTCTGACATACCAACCCCCATTGTCCCAGTAACTGAATCAGTCCATCTCATTTGGGGTCTTCCTCTCCTGCACTGTCCCTCCACCTTTCTAAACATGATGTCCTTCTACTCACAGAGGCCCTTTATTGGATTCAAGATTGTGAATCTTTTCTTTTTTAATTATATTTTATTGCATATTTGGTGAGCATTTTTGTTGTGTACCATGAGGTTAGAAATGAAGCAGAGCTCTCCCTCCAGCAGGCTTTCAGAGCCTGTAGATGTCACAGGAGGAGACTATCCATCCTTCTCACTCAGTGCTACTGGTGGATTCTAACCATGTGCTTTTCGTTGGCAGTGCAGCATCTGATTGTGCTGCAAATGTTAATGGGAGATTCCTGCAGATCTGATGGTGGATTTGAACTGCCAGAGAGGAAAGGCCTTTGGGTTGGAAGCACAGTTCTCTAAGGACTTGGCATCCAGTAAGCATGACCTAATCTTAAGTATTCTTTTGTTCTAAAGTGAGGCTACTGTCTTCTCAAATGTTGAGGCTATATGTAAAGGATATAAGAATTTTCCTAGTGGGATCTTTGAATGTGGAGACAAGCATGAAAGTACTATTTAAGATAGCATTGAACTTGTTAGGATCAGAATAACTGGGCAAGTCAGGCAGGGAAGGAGGCTGGGTGGAAAGAGTCCTGAGGCAGAATGCAGTGAGATAAGGAGGGCTTGAGGATTTATGTTAGCCAACAGAACACAGAGATCAAGCAAAGTGTCTAAGACTAAGTGCTCAATCAGAACCAGGGAACCAATGACATTAGAGCTAAAGGCCTCATGATCTTCATATGTGTTTAGAGGCTGTCCCCTCCGGAAGCAGTGTTTTAGGCAAATGAGTGACATCAAGAAGACAAACTGGAACACTCACCAGGTTTTGAACCCTCTACAGCGTCATCCCATTGGCTCAGGTTTAAGTCTAGAAACAGGTCAAAGTGCAGGAGCCAGCCATATTAAGCCAAGTGCAGAAGGGTCTTTTTTCCACTTTTTTTACTTTCATAGAAATGACCTCTCTCTCTCTCTCTCTCTCTCTCTCTCTCAGATGTACCTTTCCTAACAAAACAATCTTTGCCTTCACCTACACTCTGGCCCCCTGCCTCTCTCTTAGCTGCTTCCTCTAACAATTCTTGGTCCACAGCAGGGCTATTTTGAGCAGCACATACCCAGGTCAAAAAGAGGGGATTCAACCATAGTCAATCTATCAGTTGTCTTTCACCCCATTCCATTGTTTATCTGGGCAATGGAGGCTGAACCAGGGCATTAAGTGCCCATAACAGAACTCATGTCAAACTCAATATGTAAGAAAATACAGTATATAAATATACAATATACAATATATATATGCCTTTGCTCTAAAACACACATGATGGCCGAGAATATAATTTTCCTTGCACGTAATCACAAGAATTGTTTTGATTTTGGTGGTTTTGAACTAGCCAATCAATCACTTTATAATATACTTTAGAATTTTTGAACTACTATTCTTTGTATGTTGCATATTTCCTCTCTATCTTTCTTATATCAATTTGTAACTTTAGTCTCTTTATTTTTAAACTTGCTTTTGAACCATATTTCCCAGAACAATTCCTACTGTCTGAGATAAGGCAGCAAGATAATTATTGAAATCTATTTTTCTCTGATTGATTCGCATCAGATGCTGTGCTTTATTTGAAGCACTCTATGGTGAAGAATTTTAATTTTTGTTCTTCTCATGAGTCTAGAAGTTATCAAAGACAGAGTTCATTCAAGGTCTCAAATATATGCTTGAAAGAATGCCCTCCAAGTTGCAAAACAAATGCTGGCTCAGTTCTTTAGTTTATAAAAGCCGATCATCAGAGATGCTAGAATGTCTACAATCTTGTGTTTGTTTATTAAAAAAAATATATTTTCTATAAATGCCTTGATTTTGCTTCTCCAAAAAGAGCATATTTGGGACTTTGCTCAAAATCATGTTGATGAAGAGAATATCAGAAGAGAACAAGTGCTTTGTAACAGGTATCTTCAATGAAAGCTCTTCAGTGGATATTTTATACCAAAATAGGCTAGAAATTTGAGTTCATGAGATTAATTTTCATGTGTATCATTCTTACTATTTACCCAAGTTTGTGCTGAAGACAAAACAAGTTGAAGTATATAGGAAAATACACAAATGTACCACAATACTTCATAGATTTTTTTTTTCACAAGGTCTTTCAGAATGCAAAGAAAGTTCACTTTTCCTAAGATGTAAATGTCCTCTTTCAAAATCATAAACTTCCATACAGTAATTTCAAGTTATTACCTCAAATTACACTTTAAAAATTATTTTATTAATTTTAGTGAATATTTACAGAGATTTTGGATTTCCCTATATTTATTATTGTACTTTTTTCTCTACCCCCGCCCCCGTTTTCTCCTCTCTTTGAAAAGCAAAAGATAAACTTCTTCATTGGTATACAACCACCACCCCCCACCACTCTGAATGCACTTGACTATGCAACCTTAATTGTTAAGAATACAAATTAATTATAATAGAATGAGTACAAGATTGACCTAAAGGATGAGTCTGAGATGGAGTTCTCTGTATGTATTCAAAGTCAATCTTGTACTCTTTCTACTATAATTCATTTATATTCTTAACAATTATTCAAAATAATACTCAAGACAAGGTCAAGAAGGTTTAAAACAGAGATTATAAAATATTAAAGTCATATGAATTCATTTCAGTTTTCATACGCAAACGACTGCTTTCCAGGAACAACAGGAGAAAAAAAAAGGATTAAGTCACAGTTCCTCTGTTATAGGTGCTCAGAAATTCTTGACAATGTACTTTTTATGTGTCATAAAAAATAAATTAGTGACTGTATATGTGATTACACAGTTGTTAGGTCCCTCAAGTCAGCTCTGAACCATAGTAACTTACTGTTGATTGGAGGAAAAGGTGTCCAGTATGACAACATTCTCAGAAATATCACCACACATAAGGTCATCGTTGAACCTTCTAGTTTCAATATGCTAGGTCTTCTTCTTTTGGCTGACCCTCCACTTTCCCAAACACAGTGCGATTCTCTGGAGACTGGTCTTTCTGATAACATGTCCAACAAAAGTGAGGTAAAATATTACCAACTTTGCTCTTAAGAGCTCTCTGCCTGCACTTGCTCTGAGGCAGACTTTTTGGTCCTCTGCCAATCCTGTAGCTTCTAGCATGTGGCTCTGTTAATCAAAAGACTGTTCTCCTCTAGCAGGTTGAATCCACTTGCAGCTCTGTGAAAGAGAAGTAGACAATCTCCTCCAGTTACGATTAATAACCTCAGAAACCTGAGGACCAACTCAACTAGGAGTGAGTTGAGCCCATCCGTGAATATTCCCATCTTCACCAACTCCACAGTTCAGATACATCAAGTCTCCTTCTTTCCTTCTCCATTTTTTAATCTTTCTTCTTAACCATAAAAAATAAATAATAACCCTCATTGCCTTTGAGTTGGAAATGACTCACATCCGACCTTCCAACAGGTTTTCAGAGACTGTAAATAATAAGAAAAGAGATTACTAATCTTTCCCCTAAGAAGTAAATGGTAAAAAAACAACTATGAGATAGCATCTCACCCCAGTCAGAATAGCAAAATTTAACAGAACAGCAAGCAACAAATGCTGGCGAGGTTGTGGGGAAACTGGAACCCTTAT
>NW_006400011.1:1047711-1053882 GCF_000299155.1 Elephantulus edwardii
CAGCTGACAGATTTGAACCATTCACCTTTGGGTGGGCAGTGTAGCTTCCTTACTACTAGGCCACCAGATAACCCTGGGTAAGGCACACTTTAGTCATCAAGTGAATAGAATTTATTTTCAAAACTAAAAAGTTTCTTTGTCATTGATTTACCCAATGCAATAAAAAAAAAAAATTATTAGCTTTATTCCTTGACTACTATTTCCTTAGACATTAATGATTTGACACAAGAATTAAATCCTTCACAACTTCAATTTCTTAGCAACTTATCAACAGATTTAATGATCATGATGTCAGGATTCTCATTTTCTTAATTGTCAAAAGAGGAAACTCTGATGGCATAGCTCACAGTGAGCTGCGTTACTAACGCAAAGACGTGGTATCTCTAATGGTTCAAAACCACCATCTACTTCTCCCCTATGACTTAGAGCCTCTAGAAACATGCTGGGAGGTCATCTGTGAATCATTTCCAATTTGAAGACAGTGAGGTTTATTCATTTAATTTGTTTGTTTTGGCTTGATGCCTCTGAGGAAAAAAGATGGCATTATGATTTATATCCTTGGAAACATTATGGAAAAAAATCTCTGAGTTGAAACTGACCTGGCAACAGTAAGTTTGACATTTGAATGGTCGTCTATTCTGAAGGCTTTAATATCATCATTATTATTAAAAAAAATCACCCATCAAAATCATAGGACAAAGAGAACTAATCTCCTCTTAAGTTTACAACCTCAGAAAATTGAGCGAGAGTTTCTATGAGGTGAGGTTAACTTCTGCACAACTTAGTTTGTTAATATCATTCACTCCTGATTTTGTGTTCTTCTAAATAGCCCAACTTCTTAGACTAATTATTTATGTGAGAGGTCTATGTAAACAGAGCTGTCTGAATAAAGAGCCTTAACTAAATTTTAAAGCCTTGAAATGAGCCTAGGACCCATGTTGAATTTTGAAGTTGTCTTTTCTAACAACAGTTTCTCTAACCTTGATCTTCTCTTCTCTTATAACTTAAAGGAGATATTCTTCTTCTGTTAGGTACTGCAAGTTCAAGAAACCAGTATATTCCCAGAGGGTCTTTTCTCTAAGATCAAACAGATTCCAGACTTAATAGTTGATATTTGAAGAGCCATAATATACACCATTATCTATTTATCTTTATAATTGACCACCAGAAATATTTGGAAATGATTGAGAAAGAAGTTATAATAAAATACTATTCAAAGTACTGCCTATTGATTCATGTACATATTTCACGTGTTCACAACTGTTCTGAAGTGTTGATTCTTTATATAGATTTACAATTTTACTGGGTTTTCTGCCCGATGTTATGGGTTTATGACTCTAGCAAAATGGGGTTTGAGATTGTTGGTATAGTAAGTCCTTATTTGGGCAACTTGACTCTACTCCACCTATCTAGCTTGCTAACCCAGGTGTATTAACACCATTTGGAAGGAAACAGAAATGTGTGAAGCCTTGTGGGCCCTAATCTCAGAACCGTCATATTGTCACTTCCCTATTGATCAACTGGTCAAAGTAAATTACAGTGTTAGCCCATATTCAAAGGGTGAGGAAATTGAATCTATTTCTTAATGGGAGGAGATGAAAAATCAATTGCTTAGAGTACAAATGCACTAAAAATTGGAGACACATGATCATTCTTGTATTCTATATGTCCCAGAAAGCTAGTGGAAGAAGAAATTCTAACAAGGTTAGAATAAACAACAACAAGAACACTATGAAATTGTTGTTGTTGTTTGTCTTTGAGTCGAGCACAACTTATAGCCACCTTATGAACAAAAGACCTGAAGCCCCTCTCAACTATCGACATTTATCAAAGTTCATTCAGCTTGTTATAGAGTTCAAGTGATTTACGAAGTGGATGCCACGCCTGTTTCCAAATGTGTCATATGTTATGTTATTGTGCAAAATAAATAATAAAATGCCTATAAAACAAAAGCAAGGAATTTATAAAGTAATAGTTGTGTATTGGATCTAGACAACAACCAGTTAGTAAAAGAAAAATTCAGATTACTCTGTTAATAATTTATTTTCAAGATATGAAATTTAAAAATATATTTTGAGTTTTCCCATATTGGAAAGATATTTCGAGAATAGGTAGAATGTTTGAAGTCTGTAACAGAGATTTAATACAATTAACGGTAGGAAGAATACAAAAATGTTTCCAAAAAAATGAAAATTTGTTTTAGTGTTTATATGGCTTCCCCTTGCTCAGGACTTGTATAACAGCAATACAATGCTTTATTATTGGCATGACAGAAATTATGAGATAATAGAACAATTGAGGAGAAAGAAATGTATATTTGTATATTAAAGAGGCAGAAAGATAAAAGAAATAGGTCTTTATATTATGTTGAAAACAATCTATAATTCCTAAATTTTAGATGTCCAAAGACTACCAAATTAGCATAATTTAGTAATATATAGGTTGATGGTAAATTGGATAAAAATGACAGTAGATGGTAGAAAAACTTTCATTGAAAAAATTGGGAAATTCATTTAAAGTGGGAAAAGTATAAAGTAATGCATCTGTTTAAGATGAACAAAAAATAACAACCCAAAACAATGAATTCAAAGAAATAGCACAAGTTTTGGGAAATAGAGAAATTAAATGACATAATTTAATTAATAGAACTATTTAATTTAATAGAACTAAAGCATAAATTAAAGTAAAAACTTAACAAAGCGTAAAGGTGCAAAGACAATTCAACATAACTTTTGTTACAGTTTTTAAAAGGCAGCTCAAAAATGGAAAAATAAAAATAACAGAAATAATATGGAAAAATATTTTTAAGCAAATTGAATGTACAAATATGAATAATTCAAAGTGTTCTGGAAGAATATAACATAGAAACTTGAGCACCTGAATATTTCTTGACTGAGTTAATAAGCTGAAATGATGAAGAAGCTTAAGTATTGATACATCTAGTAGTTTAAGTCAAACAACAAGAGATAGATATATTCTCATTTTTCACTTTTCCATACATAATTTAATGCTCAGATTTTTAAACATTTTTATAATTTTTTAAAAAAATACAAAATTGCACAGAGAATGATACTAATTTGGTAGAAAATTAGTGATAATGTACATAATAAGAAGTGGGGTTTTTTAGGTGTCAGCTTTCGTAGTATCTTAATATTTCTCTTTATAATTCCTAGGATGCTCAGTTTTAAGTAGTCTTTGTCATTTGGTACCATAAAATTTCTTCTAATTTACAGACCTCATGTGGTGGAATGAAACACTGCTTCGTCCTGCACCATATAAAGTCTAAAACCAGAAAAAAATGCAAAAGAAAAATTAACAATAATAACAAGATTTATACAGAAAATAAGCTGAAGAAAGTAACGGCATAAACCTGTTACTCAGACATAAGATATGGAAAGATATTTACCTTATGATCCATGATCTTCATTGATGAACCATTTTTCCAGAGAAAGATTAATTTCATAGGGTTAATAATGTTGGAAAATTACTGAAGAAGCCTTGAGTTCTTTAAATTCACATGGCAATAGATTCCAAAGCTTACAGCCTAAGTTCTCTGTGGTGTGTTTTTTTTCCTCACAAAGAACAGAAAAAAATACGTTTTAATGATAAGTCTTCTGAAACAATATTTATATGTCTGGAGCACATGAATGCTTGAATAGTTTCCAGTTTGCGGTTATTGAGAACAATACTGTGATAATTATTCTTTTATATCTATGCTTATGTGATTATGAATGTATTCTTTCAGGGTATATATATTTGGAATTGAAATTCCAATTGAATGGCCTCAGTCTTTACTATCTCTAGTTTACTATATGATGCTTTAAAAAAAGTGTTTATAAAGAAAACGGTATTTTAATCAGCCCTGAGAGTTCATTTTCCCTTCTTTCTAAAGCACATTCTTAGTTTAGTAATATGTCTGTACACATTTTTTACCGATTTTTCTTTTTTTTTTCCTTTTTTTTTTTTTAATTTTGTGTACGTGTACCGTCAAATCAGATCTGACTGGTACAGGAGGATATTGCGCCTCCTTCTCCGGCAGAGCGTCTGGTGGATTCGAACCGTGTTCCCCTGGGATTCGATTTTTCTAATAGGTTTGCTGTGTGTTTTGCTAATGAATTATAGGAGTTCTTTACACAATCTACACTAGTTATCTGTCTTGTTTCTTTGCCTTTTATAAATATTATGTTTTTTCAGCTTCACTTCCTTATGTCTGAAATTTATTTTTATTTATTATAGAAATTCATACTGTTGTTGTGAACTAGCAGGTCGATTATGACTCATAGCAACACTACAAACAATGCAGCAGAATTTTATCAGAATACATCAAATGGAAAGTGAAGAGAGTTAGTGAAAGGAAGAACAAATCTCAAGGAAGTAACGGACAAAGTGACTGTAATGAAGAATTCCAACATGTTGGAGAAATCCATGAGGTCTTTCTTTCTCCCCTTCCTACCCATTTTACTATATTGAAGAGAAAGAGAGAGAGAGAGAGAGAAAGAGAGAAGAGAGAGAAAGTTAATTTTATTTTATTAATTTGAATGAACATTTCCAGAGATTTTTGGATTTCCATTCATTCATTGTTACACTATTTTCTTTACCCCCACCCCAGTTCGATCCTCTCTTTTTTCCCCCCTGAAAGTCTGTTTTAATTGTCCCATTGCCACAGTGCTTGTCAAAACCAGTTCTGATTAATCCCCTTAGTCAGTGTGTCCTTTGCCATTCCCTATCACCCCTTCACCCTGATTCATAAGGAAAGGGGGACGGCATATTCTCTTAGCTACTTCCTGCTGAAAAGGGACGCTGTAGGTTTCAGGGTGAGGATCTTCTCTCACTACTCTAAAGGGCCCCTCTGGCAATAGGAAACACATAGACTATGGAGTGTTTTTGATGAACACAAGAATTTAACCTTTAGAAAGTATGGTTCATCAGTTTAATCTTCTCAAGATTGTGCATTTCTGTCTGAATTTTCAGCCTTTTCATATCACAGACTAGGCCTTCTAAGCTTGATCCCAGTGTATCTTTTATGAACTTTATAGTTTTGGACTTTACTCTCAGGTCTCTGAGTCCCTTGAGTTGTCTTTTGTGTAATGGTGTAAGATGTGTTCTGTTTCAGCTTTCTGCAGGTAGCAGTCCAGTTTTGGCAGCACCATTTGTTGAAGAGGTTATCATTTCCCCATTTGATATGTTTTCTTGTATTGTCAAATAAAAGCTGACCATAAATAGATAGGTCCCTTTCCTGGTTCTTGATTCTGTACCATTGGTCTGTGTGCCTGCCATTGAATCAGTACCCTGCTGTTTTGGTTACAACCGCTATGTAATAGGCTTTGCCGTAACAGAGTGCTAAGCTTCTCACTTCATTTTTGTTTTTCAGAAGTGCTTTTCTTATTTGGAGTCTCTTCCCTCTCCAAATAAACTTAACAATATCCCTTTCAATTCCTTAAAAAATGAGTTTGGTATCTGTATTGGGATTAAATTGAATGTATAAATTGCTTTTGGTAAGACTGTCATTTTCACAATATGAGTCTTCTTATCAATGATAGGGAACATTTTTCCACTTATTTCAGTCTTTTATTGTTTCTCGAAGAAATTTTCTATCGTTTTCTTTGTGCAGGTCTTTTCTGTTTCTAGTTCGGTTCATTCCCAAATATCTCAATTTGTAGTTGGCTATTGTAAATAATACTGTTTTCTTGGTTTCTTTGAGTTTTCTTTGCTACTGTAATCCCACTGATTTGTGGATATTGATCTTATATCTTGCTACTCAACTAAACTGGACCACCAGCTGTACCAGTTTTTTGTTTAGTCCTTCGGGTTTTCTGTTTACACTATCATATCTGAATATACTGACAGTTTATCTCTTTTCTGGTCTGCATGCCTTTTGTTTTCTTCTCTAACAAGAAGCTTTAGAAGTTTTTTGAAAGGGTTAATAAAATTGGCAAGCCATTGGCAAGCATAGGAAAAGAAAATAGAAGAAAAAAAATTGCTCAATTAAGGAATTATACTGGTGACATTAAAACAGAACTAGAGGAAATTAAATCTATAATATTGGAATATTATGAAAAGCTATGTTGTTATTGTTGTTGTTATGTGCCATCGAGTCGCCTGCGACTCATAGCGACCCTATGTACAACAGCCCTAAACTCCGCTCTGTCCTGTGCCAATCGCACTGTCTCT